>NC_140177.1:23158495-23308495 GCF_963971535.1 Notolepis coatsorum | reverse complement strand
GATCCTAAACACTTAATATTCCTGTATACACACACACACACGAGTACACTGAATATTCTGAAAGCATTATCATGGTAACGGGAGTCACACAAAACCCAGACAGTACGTAGACAATCTTCTGGTAGACTTTATCTTTAGTCATTATCTCTGATCTGTGATACTGTGGAAATGTTTGACAAAACACACCTCACCTCAGTGGTTTTCATGTTAAGCTGATGATGGTTGTGTCCCCCTCTGTCTCTCTCTCTCTCTCTCTGTGTCTGTCTGTCTCTCTCCCTCTCTCGCTCTCTCTCTCTCTCGCTCTGTCTCTCTGTCTCTCTCCCTCTCTTTGTCTCTGTCTCTCTCTCTCTCTCTCTCTCTGTCTCTCTCGCTTTCTCTCTCTCTCTCTCTCTCTTTCTTTCTTTCTCTCTGTGTGTGTGTGTCTCTGTCTCTCTCTCAGACATCCATGCTGTGTTGTTATCAGATGTTCTCCTCCTCTTAGAAGAGAAAGATCAGAAGCTGGTATTTGCTGCTGTGGTGAGTTGGTCACTGATCTCAACTGGTTTCCCTCCTTCATCTCCTGCATAAAATAAAATAAAATAGTTTTAAAGGCCTCATGGAAAGTAAATAAAATCACTTTTTGGGCAATTTTACACAATTCCTGTGAGTCTATGGAACACATCTGTAAGTTTTTTTTTTTCAATACATTTCATTGTTTTGTATTTCTGCCCTTCCAATGTCCAAGCTGTTTTTGGCTGGCAATGCGCTTTGAGTGACAGTCACCCACCTGCATAGCAGCTGAACTGAAGAAACGGGACTGGGTAGAGATGTCACATCTAGTCAGTGTTGGCACAACCCCCACATTGCTAGAAAACTTTTCTAAGGTTCAAGTTTCAATTCACTAACATTATCCTTGTCACCTGTGTGTATCTACACACACACCCTCCTCGCTGCAGGACAACAAGCCCTCGGTGATCTCCCTCCAGAGGATGATAGTCAGGGAGGTGGCCCACGAGGACAAAGCCATGTTCCTCATCTGCGCCTCCTCCACCCTGCCGGAGATGTACGAGATCCACAGCAGCTCCAGGCAGGGCCGCGACACCTGGGTGGACCTCATACGGCAAGCGGTGGACAAGTAAGCTGTGGGGAGGGGGGGGGGGGGGGGGACACCTGGGTGGACCCCATACGGCAAGCGGTGGACAAGTAAGCTGTGGGGGGGGGGGGGGGGGGGGGGGACGACACCTGGGTGGACCTCATACGGCAAGCGGTGGACAAGTAAGCTGTGGGGGGGGGGGGGGGGACACCTGGGTGGACCTCATACGGCAAGCGGTGGACAAGTAAGCTGTGGGGGGGGGCCGGGGGCGTCATGAGAGGAGGGGGGCGGGCTGAGAGGAGAGGAACGTTCTCGCCACAGAAATTATTAGAATTACACAAACTCCTCGCTTGCCTGATACTGGACAGGATCGTTTATTTTATTTAATCTTTATTCAATTAATAACTAATTATTGTTTACAATGACTGAATGCTGATTGAATTTTCCGTTTCACTCCTGAAAATGAATCTATAATAAATCTATTGACCGGTCTCAAGCCCTGCCCTCTTTTCTCGATCCTCCAATCGCAACTGTTGCTTCGACGGTTGCGATTGGAGGATCAAGGAAAAGAGGGCGGAGCTTGAGGTAGGTAAATTATACCTTCAAGCTTTTATGAAGTGTACAGTACTTGAGGACAACCGAAATCCAACCAATTCTCTGCCGTGGACTAAAAACACTTCTTCAATCTATATCTGAAATTAAAAAAAATATTAAAAAAAGCTTTTCACTATCATGCACTTTGCCACAAAAAATCCTTCCTTGCCTATAATACTACCTACTATGCTGTCGCATACAAAGTTACTTTTAATATAAATGTACCTGAACTGGGTTGTTTGTTTGTGAACCTCCAACCCGTTCAGTTAGTGCATGTAGCACCAGTCCCGGCAGGAGGAAAGAATAACACGTTTTAGTAAGTAAATTATATTTATTAAACAATGGGGAATGAAACCCGTAAACACACAAAACGGGGATAAGGTAAGGGAGAACAAAACAGGGATGTACAAGAAAACAAACCAAAACAGGGCAAGGAGGAACACTAAACAATAACCAAACAACCAATCAACTGACAAATAACCCAAGTGTCACAGGACACTATCCACACTCACGTACAAACCAACCAGTACAACAAAACAAGGCTGCCCAAACATACGAGAGTGAACCCACGGTTCACACAGTCCCAAAACAGTTGGGCTAAGGCCAACACAACCCACAACTCACACAGGTCAGTGGCGATGGCAAAAAAGGCCATGAGTGGGCGCAGCATCTCAGGTTTTATCCACCCGCCCCTTAATGAGTGATTGCCCTCAGCTGTAGTCATCATCGGGTAATCGGCACCTGAGAAGGGGAAACAAAAAGGGGAATTATCATCCAGGTGAACACGGCACCATACGTCACATAATTATGCTAATATTATTTAATATTATTATTATTACTACTATGCAGTATGCACACAACAGTCAACACTGTTGTGTCACCCAAGTGATGAACATTGTTACTCAGCTGAAGAGTTGTACCCTTCCTGCTGACCTGTTGTACAGAATCGCTTTGGATAAAAGCGTCAGCTAAATGACTAAAATGTAAATGTATGTGTGTTGTAGCTGTCCTGAAGGGGAGGAAGAGCTCTATGGTGAACTGGAGGCCAGGGCTGCCAGACTGAAGGACTTCCAAGGTAACAAGACACTCGGTGGCCTCTGGTCCCAGACGCTCGATAGTGTTTCAGGATGGGTTAGTTTATCAGACACCCGGTCACCTCTGGTCCCAGACGCTCGATAGTGTTTCAGGATGGGTTCGTTTATCAGACACCCGGTCACCTCTGGTCCCAGACGCTCAATAGTGTTTCAGGATGGGTTCGTTTATCAGACACCCGGTCACCTCTGGTCCCAGACGCTCAATAGTGTTTCAGGATGGGTTAGTTTATCAGACACCCGGTCACCTCTGGTCCCAGACGCTCAATAGTGTTTCAGGATGGGTTAGTTTATCAGACACCCGGTCACCTCTGGTCCCAGACGCTCAATAGTGTTTCAGGATGGGTTAGTTTATCAGACACCCGGTCACCTCTGGTCCCAGACGCTCAATAGTGTTTCAGGATGGGTTCGTTTATCAGAGAATTCACTTCATTCTGGGAACGGTTTCATTATGTTCCTTTCTCCTAAAAATAATGGAGTCCTTTTTAGCACCTCGTGGCAGGTGCCCAGAAACGAGTGTAGCGGAAAGACCCTTCGCCTCTGGGAACACGTGTACCCCAGCTGGCCTGGGATCAGATCTGAGGAAGAGCCTTGTCACTCGAAACATTACTGCCTAATACAAATTCCTTCAACGGGGGCTATTCGGTGTGAGGATCTACTTGTTCGTATTGTAAGGTGTTTATGTGAATCCAGCGCCCGTCCTATTCGCTTGTTAAGTCGTGACGTATCGAGCTTCCTGTAAACCGTTTCCGAGGCCAAGCTTCCTGCGTCTGGTCTTTTCAACAGGACTCGGTGTCCCTTGTTGTTTTAATAGATCTGAGTCATTAAAGAACTGTTTGGTGAACGTGCTCCTAGTATCTCCTGCTGTCTGGAGCGGAGTGTTTGGCCCCTGGACATGAATAATCATCACACGTGGCGCCAGACTTGACAACAGAATTGGGTATTGATTGGGATGCGTGTCTTTTCTAAAATTCACTACTGGGCTCAGATCCCAGCATATCCTTCTCTCCTGTGTCTCCGCTACTCTGCCTTCCTACTGTATCACAAACGTTTGTTTTACAAATGTAAACAAAGATATTGTCGAGTGGGGATTACCTAGTAAAACTGTTATTATTATTATTATTATTATTATTTTTTTTTTAGCCATTGCAAGAGTAGATTGAAAGACTAGGCTTAGATATGACATTTGTTAATTGGTTAAACAATTTTAAAATTTACCAAGGTAGGTGTTTCTCACTACAGATTGTTTTCAGTGAGAGCTAGTGACCTGTGGCCTCCTCTCACACCACTCTGTTTACATAGTGATGCACTGAAATTAGGTCAAACGACTCTTTCTGGTGCCAGAGTACCAGCCTGTGTGTGTGTGTGTGTGTGTGTGTGTGTGTGTGTATATGTAACCAGAGCGCCTGATGGAGCGTGACGCCCAGATCGTGCAGAGCCTGACGGAGAAGCTGCAGATCTTCGCAGGCTTCGCGGAGGCCATGACGGGGCTTGAGGCCCCCCCCTCCAGACTGCTGCTGCGAGGAGACGCCTCCGACCTCCAGCAGGGGGAGACGCTGCTCAAAGGAGCCATCACAGAGGGTGGGGGGAGTGCACATACACACACACATACATATACACACACACACACATACACACGCGCACACACACACACACACACACACACACACACACACACACACACACACACACACACACACACACACGCACACACGCATACACACGCACACACGCATACACACATACACACATACACACATATACACACACACACACACACACACACACACACACACACATACACACACACTAGGGCTGAGCCCAAACGTTCGAACCTTCGTTCGTTACGTTGGCATTCGAATTCTAAATCAACATTCGATTTTCTTCGAAAATAATAATAATATTTATAAAAAAAAATTAAAAAATGTCTATTCATTCTGTTTAAACCAATGGGGTTTTTCTTCACAGTTGCAGATAAAGATTAGGCTACACTAATATTATAGTATTAAAAGAAACTGATGAGTTATATTCATTAGAAAGTTGAGTTAGTTGGGGTGGGGCTTCTCCCTGGGCTGGGTCTGGAGCTGGAAAGTTGATTTAAAAAAAATAAAATAAAGAAATACAAATGTAATCTGATTAATCACTTCAAATTGAGGATTTAGTTTGAGGATATTTCTAAAAAAAAAAAAAAAAAAAAAATTATTATTATTTATCTACTTTTTCTCCCCCTTTTTTCTGTATTTTTCTCCCATCCCAATTTAGTCGTTATGCCAATTCCCTTCCTGGTCGTTGCGCGCATTTCCCCCCCACTTGCCGGTCTAGGGAGGGTTGATAGATACTATCGCATGTCTCCTCCGATACACCGGACAGCGAGGGCTCTCACTGGGGGAGCGTAACGCGTGGGAGGATCACACTACTTCCCCCAGTTCCCCTCCCTGCTGAGCAGGCGCCCCGACCGACCTGTAGGAGTCGCTGTTTACAACGACCAGGACACATACCCCACCGGCTTCCCACCCACTAACACTGCCAATTGTTAGTATGGACAACCGACCAAGCTGGAGGTACCGCTGACAGCTGGATTCGATACCAGTGTCTGCGGTGGTAGGCAGACGCTTAGTCCACTGCGCTACCCAGCCGCCCTGTTGACGGTTCACTTTAAATATTAAATCAAATCAAAATGTAAGAAGGAAACTGAAAATAGCCTATTGGTTCCAGTCCAGAGGTAGATCTGAATAGATTAAGGTTGAGTTCAGTACGTTTGATAGAAAATCCACTTCCTGTGTAAATGTAATTATCATATAATGACTGTAAATAAAAACATAATTGATAATAATACAATTAAAAAGATATTGTCAAAATGTGTTCCGGCTATTAGTCCTGTAACAGATGTAAGCAGACCCTGATACACATGTTAGATTAGATTAAATGCAAATGTATTGTCGTCATACAGCACAAGTACAGTACAACGGAAATAAGTTTGGCATCCAACCAGAGTGAAAATGTAACGGTAAAGTGCAATAGTAATATACAATGTGCAGGTGATTTAAACTGGGTATAATTATAAATGAGTACTACTGGGTCATAGTGTTCTGGGTCTGTCCGGCTCTCACCAGACACACATTTTTAACACATTCAAATATTTGATGGACACTTTTACCTGGATCCTCTTCCAGCTGTTTGGGCTTCTGTCTGAAATGGGAACTGAGATGTGACCCGTCGTGGTCTTCTCTTCTCTCTTAGCTAGACATTTAATATTGAAGTGTAGTGGAGCATGTCTCCCCACCTACACGTCACACGGCAGTAGGATGAAGGGGCCACACCGGCTCTAAAACTAGAAGAAATAAGGTTCCCATTCCCATTTTTACATTTGAAAGTTAAATGCATCAATCTGGTGCACTTTGAGAGCAAAATAAAGAGACTATGATGAACTTTGTGCTCAAAACACAAAATCGACTAGACTAGTGCTTTCTCCCTGCAGCCTTTTCCTCAGGTCAGTCTTTTACATTAAGCACCCCCCACAGCCCAAATGAAATGATTAAAAAATAAAAAATTATTATAATTAATTTTTTTATATATCAAAGCGCAGTGCCGCTGCTGAATGCATATAGGGGAAACGCTGTCATTGAAAGGATCTCTAGAGTGTTGTGGGTGTTTATGTTTAACACTTTGATTGCCAGCGTGGCGTGCACTATTTATCGTTGAATGCCACCACCCACTTCAATGATAGCGCTCTAAACGCATAATCTATGTCTTAAATTATGTGTCTAATCTGCCCATCGCTTATCAATGACTTGTTTGCAGTCAACATTGTTGAAACGGATTGTTTTTTAATCGGTTCATTTCCGTTTGATAGCATTTTGAAAAGCCCTCGTTTTCTTGAAAGTTTCAGGAAAATATATAGATTCCGTGATAAACGGCATTTACTGGAATATTCTGGAATACACAAAACACAGTCATTTTTCAGCCTATTTATGAATCGTTTTCAAATAAACGCTAGATTATCGATAGTATATGTGTACTTATGCACGCTAGAGAAGCAGGCTGAAAAATATATTCTCACATTTCCTGATCAGCACACACACACACACACACACACATGGGGCAAACGCTGATATATAGGTGAAAACAGATCCGATTACCCCAAGACTCGTAAAATAAATTGCTTACCTCAGATCAGATGTTCTCCAAAAAGATGATTCCAATTCCTGATCGCCATTCCAAATATCGATCGCGTTTATTGATTCAGCGCTGGGTACTGTAAATATGTATTCCACGTTGTTTTGCGGCTCGGCAATCACTTTGATCCCTCAGTTGGCTTGACTGAAAAGTAAAATGAGGAAACTGGACCCCCCCCCCCCCCCACAGGGAGAGACGATAGGGGGCGGTATTTTCCCAATGGAGCTCAGAGAGAGTCTGCAGCACTAGTGTGAGGCTTGATTAATGAAATATGAATTCAAATCGCTAATAAAAAGAAATACGACAAACAAACGCTATATAGCATTGCTGGCATTCAACTGGCGGCATGAACTAACGACAAAAAGCGTCCGTGGCACTCAAAGTGTTGATGTTCTGTAAATGTTTTGATAATGTTTGTAAAGTAAAAAATGCTAATAAACTGATTCAGTGTAGGATAATGTTATTGTGGTTTTGTATCTTGTGTCACAGTGGAGAACCTTCAGAACATGTTGCTGTGGGGTATGAGAGACTCCAACCCCCCTCAGGAGGAGAGCCAGGGGGCGGAGGGGGCGCTCCGCAGGGCTGAGACCTTTGGAGGATTTGACAGTAACCCCGCCGTCACCCCCGAAGACGGTAAGACGGGCTCTAACCACTTGAGCTGATAGTGGCCTGATATGCATCCTCCATGGTGTGTAGAAGATGGGACAGTGCTGATATGCTCACACGGGAGCACAGGAGTGGAATGAGTTGCCTTTGACTATCAAACAGGACTTGAACCTGTATATAGTTTCAAGGTGAACGTTAGGAAACGGCTCCTAGAAAATGTCCCAGAATAACTCCGGAGACGGGACAGTGGAGGGAGGGCTTCCTGCTTTAGTGTATGAGATCTGTACATTTTGTACATTATTTTATTAACAATGTATTTAACTTTTAAAAATTTTACTTTTAGCAATATACTGTGTAGGCTGATGATGATACTGTTTATGTAAATACTATGTGCTGCTGAGACCAAGGACCACAATGGAAATAAATATTTTTGTGCCATCCTTTATAATTCTAGGATGCATGACTTGTATTTTAATAATTGTCAAATAAACTAAACTAAACAGTGGTTCAGGGGGTAGAATGGTCGTCTGGTAATCTTAAGATTCCGGCTCCTCCTGGCAACGTGTCGAAGTTTCTTTGAGCAAGACACCGAACCCCTAACTGCTCCCGATGAGCAGGGGTGGCACCCTGCATGGTTGCCTCCGCCATCAGTGTGTGAGTGAATGGGTGAACATGAGGCATAAGTTATGAAACTGTATATAAATGCAGTCCATTTACCATACAACCTGTGTGAACTGATGCATTGCTTACCTTTAGGCGATGCTGTAAACATTGTTCTACTAGCAACATTTAAATGTACACTTGGGCTACACGCCGTGTGATCAGCCGTGTTCATGGTGTGTTTTCTCCAGATGAAGATGGAGAGGTAGACGAGAGGCCGGCCAGCGGCGACGGTCGTCCCCTAGAGGGCGCTCATCGCTCCTCCTCTGACCCCCAACTTCAGGAGCTGGACATCTCGGAGGGCCTGGAACAGTCTGTGAGTGACAGGGAGGGGGCGGACCCTAGTGATACACGACTCCTACATTTCTGGAGTCGACCGTGACTCCTTGACTCAAATGATCAAAGTGGGCACATTATTGGCTGTTTTGGTTACAAAGCTGCTACGGACTTGACCATATTCACACGGTGGCCATTTTTGCTCTCATGTCATGCTCTGGTTGGGATTCCTTTCCATCCAAGGTGGAATCCCAACCTGAGCATGACACAAGTGCAAAATGTCACTAACCAGGAATGGAGCCTGACTCTCTGGACTCTAGTCACTAACCAGGAATGGACTCTCTGGACTCTAGTCACTAACCAGGAATGGACCCTGACTCTCTGGACTGCAGTACTGTAGGACTTAAGGACTCGTTGGGTCGACCTCCCACCACTAGGGGAGTCTGGGTGCCGTTGATCATAACGGTAATGACGGGTGTAGTAATCCTTCTTCTTCTGTTCCCAGGCTGATGAGGAGACACTGGTGTCCAACGTGAACCCAGCCTCCTTCAACCCCTTCCCTGACGCGGAGGTAAGCCTCACCATCCTCATCCATGCTGAGTGTATAACAGCGCAAACACACAAGCCGCGCTCTCATGCACGCGCGGGTTTCGTGCGAGAACGCACGCGTGGCCGGGCACACCGAGTCCGACTTCAGAGCGGGTGAGAAGTGCACGGAGGAAGGCACATTTACATTGGAACAGCTGCAAATGCCTAGTCCATATGCGAAGTCAGTCCCTGTTTGAAGATCTTTTTTAAGATTTCCAGTTCCAGTGTTCTATTGTCCATTTTGCATGTATAACCAGTTATTATATAATAAATTAGAATGTTAGAATTCATTTTAGAATGATGATCAGATCAGTGTGACTGTACTCCTGAAAAAGTATTAGTAATATGGTTTATTTGTATTGGGAAAGATACAGACACATTAGCTGGTTGAACAACATCTATCTGTGTGGTAATTATGCAGATATTGAGTGCATTTCTGTGAAAATGCGTGTGGCGCACGCCTCTGAATCCAACCAAAGCAAAAACGATCGCTTCCAGCCCTGCGAGTCGCGCGCCCGCTTGCGGCCGGTGGGCACAGCTACGTCCGTTTACATGGGAGCGAAAGTGAAGTGCTGGTCGCCCGCCCGCCTGCCTGCCTTTTGTGCGCGGCTGGTGTGTCTGCGCTGTAAGAGGGTGCCGTCATTAGAGCCTGAGGTTTGTTAAAATTTGTATTCATTGTACAAAGTGTCCAAATAACCTTGGAACTCTTGTCATCCGTTCACAGTTCTTTGACCGGGTGCTGCTGCTCTCACACAGGCTGTACAGTCTGCAGGTAAGACACCGTCCTCAGCCACACGGTGACACACTCGGCCCCTCAGAGATAATAACATAAGATATTTTTTTATTGATCCCCTTGGGGAAATTCGGGGGTCATAGCAGCATGGGGGAGGGGGGAGAGGAGGTACATGTGCAGGGTAATAGTAGAAAGACGTAAATATAGGCAATGCAATTGTAATAAAAATATACAGTACTGTGTGAACAATACAATTAACTCAGAATATGATAAAGTAATCTGTGTAAACAAAGGCGCAGATGAGGGTCTGTAATACCGTATGTTATATAATACGTTACAATGAATATGGGAAATAAAGAATTGGAATCTGAAAAAGTATATATATACTATGAGTAAAGTAAACGGTATACACCGGTGCAGTATAATACACAAGGTGCCCTAACTGGCATGATATACGTCCGAGAGTTTCCTGGGTTTTAACGGTTGGTCTCGACTCTTCTGCCCCGCTCCCCCCCAGGCCTTCGTCTCCCAGCAGGACAGCCAGATGGAGCTGCAGCGCGCCTCCCTGTCGGACCGGGACCGGCCCTCCCGCCACCGTGGCAACGTGCTGCTGGAGCAGGAGAAGCGGCGCAACCTGGAGAAGCAGCGGGAGGAGATGGCCACCTTCCACAAGCTGCAGGCGCAGCACCGGCAGGAGCAGCAGCGCTGGGAGAAGGAGAGGGAGCGCCAGAGGGTCCAGGCGGAGGGCCTGGAGGCCCGGCTGCTGCAGAGGGAGGACCAGTGCCACGGCCTGGAGAGGAGGCTGGCGGAGGAGCGCGAGGAGCTGGACGGGCAGCGGGAGACCTACCAGCAGGACCTGGTGAGGCTGAGGGAGGCCATGCAGAGCGTGGAGCGGGAGAAGGAGAGGGAGCGCCAGAGTGAGGACCAGTGCTGGTGGGGCTGATCTCGGACAACGACGAGAAGGCCTACCGGGAGGAGGTGGAGGTACTGGAACGCTGGTGCCAGGACAACAGCCTGCTCCTGAACATTGGCAAAACCAAGGAACTGATCGTGGATTATAGGAGAGGACAGCAGGAGACACACACACCACTGATGATAAACGGGGCTACCGTGGACAGGGTGAGCAGCTTCAAGTACCTGGGGGTCCACATCTCAGAGGACCTGACATGGTCAACACACATAGGCACAGTAATAAAGAAGGCGAAACAGCGTCTCTACCACCTGAGACAGTTAAGGAAGTTCAGAGTATCGGGGAAGATACTCCAGTCCTTCTACTCAGGAGCTGTAGAGAGCATCCTGACCGGAAACATCACTGCCTGGTATGGAAACAGCACGGCACAGGACAAGAAGGCCCTACAGAAAGTGGTGCGCTCAGCCGAGCGTACCACGGGTATTGCACTACCCCCCCTGCAGGTTCTATACAACAAGAGGTGCAAATCCAGAGCCTGCAGGATAATGAAAGACCCTCACCACCCCAATAACAGCCTGTTTCAGCTGCTGAGGTCAGGCAGACGCCTGCAAATCCCAGCTACTAGGACAGAGCGGCTTAGGCTCAGCTTCTTCCCCCAGGCCATCAGAGCCATGAACAATGTACATTGAGTGCTCAGAACATTGAACTGTCCACACACAAGCACACATGAACACACACACGACACGCACACTGTGCACGCTCACACACGAGCAGCCACTTAACACTTTAACATGAGCGGGCACACACTCATGTCGCACACACGCACACTTATGGCCAAAGGAAAGGACACTTTAAATTAGAATAACAGGAACAGTGTATTGCACTACCAAAGCTAACTAGCATGTCACACATGCGCTGTAAATAACTATGTACAGATACCGAGATGTCACTCCTTGTTACCTGCTATCTGTTACTGCACAATGTTGTTTCTTCTTTTGATTCTATTATATGTACCACTGTATTGCACATCGTTGCGGGCAAGACCACCCGCATTTCATTGTATACCTGTATGCCGTGACAATTAAAACTCTTGACTTGACTTGACTTGACTTGAGTGCCACGGCCTGGAGAGGAGGCTGGCGGAGGAGCGCGAGGAGCTGGACGGGCAGCGGGAGACCTACCAGCAGGACCTGGTGAGGCTGAGGGAGGCCATGCAGAGCGTGGAGCGGGAGAAGGAGCGGCTGGACATGCAGCAGAGGTTCAAGAAGCCCAAGACAGTCTCCAGCGCTTCCAACCGCCTCCGACACTTCAGAGAGGAGGACAACGCACCGGTGGGGCATCGGTCTGCTGACTGTTTAGGGTTCAATTAGATCTGATGAAAATACATTAGATTAGATTTGATAAATACATTGGATATATTATATGAAAATACATTAGATTAGATTTGATAAATACATTGGATATATTATATGAAAATACATTAGATTAGATTTGATAAATACATTGTATATATTATATGAAAATACATTAGATTAGATTTGATAAATACATTGGATTAGATGAACATACATTAGATATATTAGATGAAAATACATTAGATTAGATTTGATAAATACATTGGATTAGATGAAAATACATTAGATATATTAGATGAAAATACATTAGATTAGATGAAAATACATTAGATTAAATGAAAATACATTAGATGAAAATACATTAGATTAGATTTGATAAATACATTGGATTAGATGAAAATACATTAGATTAGATTTGATAAATACATTGGATATATTATATGAAAATACATTAGATTAGATTTGATAAATACATTGGATATATTATATGAAAATACATTAGATTAGATTTGATAAATACATTGTATATATTATATGAAAATACATTAGATTATATTTGATAAATACATTGGATTAGATGAACATACATTAGATATATTAGATGAAAATACATTAGATTAGATTTGATAAATACATTGGATTAGATGAAAATACATTAGATATATTAGATGAAAATACATTAGATTAGATGAAAATACATTAGATTAAATGAAAATACATTAGATGAAAATACATTAGATTAGATTTGATAAATACATTGGATTAGATGAAAATACATTAGATAGATTAGATGAAAATACATTAGATTAAATGAAAATACATTAGATGAAAATACATTAGATTAGATGTAAATACATTATATTAGATTAGATGAAAATACATTAGATTAGATTCAAATGTATTGTCATCATACAGCACAAGTACAGTACAACAAAAATAAGTTTGGCATCCAACCAGAGTGCAAATGTAACACTAAAGTGCAACAGTAATATAAAATATACAGGTGATTAAACTGGGTATAAAATATATAAATTAGTACTACTGAGTATAGGCCTAATCAGATGTATGTACAGAGGTGTAGTATTAATATGTACAGTGATACAGGTATAAAGACACTATGGTAGTAAGTCATACTGGCCAGCAGCGTAACTAGTAAGAGTAGGTAAGGGATATGTACAGATATAGATATAGTATCTATAGATATGTAAAAAGGATTATATGCATGTATGTACAGACTGATTTGGATAGATATATATACGGTAAGAATAAAAAGATATATACGGTATATATAGCACTATTTTACATGTCATCATACAGAGTTCTATGGTTAGACTATAGTATGAGGTAGTTGTGATTGTTATGATAGAATCATCCAGTCAGCAGTACATCGTATCTGGTCAGTGGGCTGACAGTTTATCAGCAATTTCATACATATAGGCACAATAAATAAGAATAAACAATAAGAAATCGGCTAAGACGGTTACAAGTCGACACACAGTGGTCGGAGATCATACTTTTAAATGCAGCAAGAGAAGGAAGAACCTTCAGCTTCAGAGTCAGTCGGAGGGCATTCCAGGTGTTGGAAGCATCAAAGGAAAAAGCATTTTTTCCTAGTTCAGAGCAAACTGGAGGAACCCTAAGAACCAACCAGTCATTTGAACGAGTAGAATATGTTCCAAGATTCCATTCCGACAGTGTTGTGAGGGAAGTTTACCAATAAGGGCTTTAAAAATAAACTAATACCAATGATGGTTACGCCTTTCAACCAGAGAAGGCCATCCAACCTTTTCATAAACGACACAGTGGTGGGTATCATACCTGTCGCCAGTAATAAATGTGAGTCCAGAGGTTTAAGAGTTGAAGTTGTCTATAAATCACATCAAATGACTGCAAATGACTGCCACATCAAGTGTACTCCTAAAGTGTACTAGGGGTGTAACGGTATGTGTATTCGTCCCGTCACGGTTCGGTACATCCAGCCATACGACGAATACGTCTCATACGACACTAGTTGAATTTTTTTTACATTTTTCAAAATGTATGCTCAATATCTTTACTTTACACTGGCTTACTTTGATCTTTAACGTTTAATATCAAGCTTGTATTGCCACATTTAATTGATGAATAAACCGTTGAAGCTT
The DNA here is from genome assembly GCF_963971535.1 of Notolepis coatsorum. NCBI lineage: Eukaryota > Metazoa > Chordata > Actinopteri > Aulopiformes > Paralepididae > Notolepis > Notolepis coatsorum. The sequence goes on along the minus strand of NC_140177.1, from coordinate 23,294,293 downwards.
GTAAAGGCATGTTGACAAGCCAGCAGAACAATTTAACAACGTCGCACTCATGCACTGGGCTGTTTCTCCCCTCCTCCCCTCCCCCTTACTACATGTGTCCCTGAAACAAAACCATGAATGAATGGTAACACACAGGGTGATTACAATAGGCTGAACATTTCCTAAATAATGTTGACCAATGGAAAGACACACACACACACACACACACCAACCTTCTTCCACGCTACTTTCCCCTCACAGCCCCTCACAAAAAGAAATGCGCAAACATACTTTTGTTGATCTGGACTGGTCCTCTGAGCTCCTCTCCAGTTGCTGCGGTGTTTAAATCCAAAATATTTATAAATCCTCTGCCATTGTTGTGTAACATGTAATCTCTTCTCTATAGTCTTCTATCTCTGCTTCATGTGAAGTTAAATCTAATCTAGAAGTGAAACTGAAACTTAAAAAGCATACACAGTGGGGGGTGGGGGCAGTAGGCAATTAATTTACTCAGTGGATTCTTGAACACATTAACACCGTTATCACTGACTGGCTACCACGGCAAGCCTAGGTGGAACTAAGTATAACTTAAAGGGGAACTATTTGACTTTCTTTCACTATTTGGGCACTTTTACACAATTCCTGTGAGTCTATGGAACACCTCTGTAATATATATATTTCTTTTATTCATTGTTTTGTATTTCTAATCAAGTCCTCAAAAACAGCATTTTTCTACCTCAAGATTTCGAGCTGTTTTGAGTCTGGGCTGCAGGTGCCACCTAAACCACTGCGCTTCGTCGTCGTCTATCTCAACATTAACATGCAGCAGTGACTATATGACATCACATATAGGCACATTTTCAAACGACTCAGTTCAGTGAGGGTGAATATTGTGAGAGGAGAATTGGAAGAATGCGCCAATATGAGAATTTTGAGACATAGATCATATTAATATAAGTTCACATAGCTAGGAAACAATGCTAAACACTCAAAAAGGCCATTTATAAGATAGTTCCCCTTTAATAAAAAATTATTATATTTAATAATAATAATAATAAATATATAATCATTATAAATATGCGACCCCAAAACCGAGGTACATACCGAACCGTGGCTTCTGTGTACCGTTTTCAGGGTGCCCCGCCCCCAGTCGATCTTCAAGACAAGTTTTTCCACAAAATATGAACCACCGGTATTAACATTGAAGTTCATATAATCTACTTGTATCCTCAGTACCACCCGGTGTCCTACTCTCAGTCCCTCCGAGTCGACGTCAGGGGGAGCGGAGGAGACCTGATCATGAGCCCCAAGCCCAACATCCGGCCCAGCCTCAGCCCCATCCTTGACGCCTCCACCTCCGCCATCAGCGAAGAGCCCCCCATGGTGCCTCCGCGCAGGGAGAGCATCAGCCCTCAGCCGGTCAAGGCCGAGGTCCCCATCCACCTGATCAGCACCACCAACCAGGCCCACAAGCCCGGGGCGGTCCAGCAGCAGATCCCCACCAAGCAGGCGGCCCTCAGCAAGGGCAAGGACAAGGGCTCCAAATACAAGGGCTCCCACCAGAGAACACACAGCGCAGGTCAGCTGGAGCTAATAAACCTTTCCCTGTTCACATTCTAAATCTAAGCAGTCTGAAATGAAGGGAAGGCAAGATGCATTTAAGGGCTTGGGCCAACATCTGGATTTCAGGATTCACTGCGTCAAAATGACATCCGTCCTGTTTTCAGAAATAACGCCCGCGGATTGATGTCATTTTGACGTAGTGACCTCGATACCTGCCCGGTGGTTCTGCAGCCTGTCTGTTAGCCGCTAGCTATCTCGCTACTTTGTGGGTCCCCTCCAGCCTCAGAAGAGGCTGGAGCTCTCTGCTTGATATCGGTCCGTCTCGCTCGCTTCCCAAACTCTTCTGCCTCCCGGAAGAACCCACGGCTTAAGTAGCTGTCTGTCTGTGTCTCTGTCTGTCTGTCTGTCTGTCTGTCTGTCTGTCTGTCTGTCTGTCTCTGTCTGTCTCTCTCTCTCTTCCCTCCCTCCCCCCCTACGGCACTCCCGGCTATCTCGTCACCCTAGCAACCGTGGCCCCTCTGGTAGTTTATCTACTAAGGAATGTTGTTTTGACTCTGGTCACAGGCCCTGCTTCTACAGAGACTGAAATGTCTCTTAGATTTTAACACACACAGGGTCCTATAGATATTTACATACATGCTGTTATAACCATATGAAAACCAGTGACATCCTTCACAAGGTTCTACTAAATTAAATCTATGTTTTGTGGTGTTGCCTGTGGTGTTGTTTTAAAAGGCCTTGCCTTCATTTCTTCTGCCTCCTTTTCAAATGACTTCTGAGAAAAGAAGAGGCCTTCCTCGGATGTCTGTCCAAAGGAGGAAGATTAAGGATCTAATGAAAATCCAAAAGACTTCTTTGATGTCCATCTGTAGACCTGCTGTAGCACTGAGCCCGTCCTAATGTCCATCTGTAGACCTGCTGTAGCACTGACCCCGTCCTAATGTCCATCTGTAGACCTGCTGTAGCACTGACCCCGTCCTAATGTCCATCTGTAGACCTGCTGTAGCACTGACCCCGTCCTAATGTCCATCTGTAGACCTGCTGTAGCACTGACCCCGTCCTAATGTCCATCTGTAGACCTGCTGTAGCACTGACCCCGTCCTAATGTCCATCTGTAGACCTGCTGTAGCACTGACCCCGTCCTAATGTCCCTCCATGTCCAGCATCTATAGACATGACCCAGATGTCGCCCATACGAGCGACTGGGAAAGAGGGCGGCAGTCTGAGGGCCATGCGGGCCGCCAGCCCCCACCGCCTCATCCCCCCCTCAGGTACAGTGAGACCAACAGGAACCTCTTACGTTTACATTTGTGACCAGAAGCTTGGAGCTGTTTCTGTTAACAGTGCATGCTGCGCTACTTTACCCAAGGGCCATTGCAATACACATAAGCCCTCACCCACCTCCCAGGTGAGCTTCAGCAGAGCAGCCTGGCTTTGTTCTTATGATGAGAGAGAGAGATATCTCTTATTGTGATCTTATACCCCAACTACAGGATAAAGGAAAATAGAAAAGTAGTCCAGATTCAAGATTTTATCATTTAAAATAAAATACAAAATAGAGCTGGCTCATATTATAACTAGGGCTGTCAGTTTATTGCGTTAATTAGATTAATGAATTACACAGCTAATTATCGCGTTATGAAAATGAACTCAAAATTAATTACAAAAAAAATAATATAATAATAATAATATTTTTTATTTTTATCTCATTCATTCCATAAGAACGTAGAATACACAGTTACAGATTTTTTTTTAATATGGTCCATTTGCATGTTCTTGGTATCTGAATCTAGGGACATCTATGGATCTCGGGGAATGTATTCCCAGTGTCAGAAATACTGTGTCTGTTACTAGGCTTGAGTAAATTGTAATGAACCAAATGAGAATATCAATAAATTTTTTTTTTATCTTTGCGTTAATAACACCATGCTCAAATTGACCAGACCTGAAAAATCTAAGCAAATTAATAGATGGAAGATGATTAACACTTTGACTGCCCAAAGTTCTTGTTTTTTTTATTTATTAGCAATCTGAAATCATATTTCATCAACCAAGTCTACCGTTGGAAAATCAACCACTCCAGGCGCTCAGATGTGAAAAAAGCGCCCCCTATCGTCTCCCAGATGGTAATTCACCCTTTTGGATTGAACTCAATGAAAATGAATGAGAAAAAAAAAAACGGAATCCACGTTTTACTTCTCACTCATGCAACCGCCGTCGACCAGTTTCACTCAGGAGCTTCAGAGCAGCGGAGATTATGTGTTTTTACACTATACTCGGTGGATCAATAAAATGATCGATTTTTTCGAATGGCGATCAGGAATTGGAATAATCCATTTGGATACCATCTGATCTCAGGTAAGGAATCTATGTTACCAGGCTTAGGATAATCAGATCCGTTTTCACGGAGATATACGCTTTTATGTGATTACGTGATATGGCTGTTTCACTGTGCGAGCGGTCAGTAACTAGGATAATCGATTTTCAGCTCGCGGCACGAGCGTGCATGCGCACACATATACTATCGATAATCTAGCGTTTATTTTAAAACGATTAAATAGGCCGAAAAATGACAACGTTCTAGAATATTCCAGTAAAGGTCGATTATCATAGAATGTCTTCTTTTTTCCGTGAAATCGAGTGCTTTTCAAAATGCTATAAAACGGAAATGAACCGATAAAAAAACAATCTGCTTTGACAATGTTGACTGGAAAATGAGTCTTTGATAAGCGACGGGCAGATTAGACACATTTAAAACATAGATTAGGCGATATTAACGCTAACATTGAAGTGGTGCTGGGCATTCAAGGGGGTCAAATGGAATTAAGCTTGGGCAATCAAAGTGTTAAACAGAAGGTTTTGTAGATACAGTACTGAATTCTGCCATCCGGACACATGCAATTTGAAATATGATTATAGAATATAGAATATCAGGCATAAAATGGTTATGCGATTAAAATGCGATTAATTAGATTGATTAATTACACACAAAAAATGTATCGCCTGACAGCACTAATTATAACATAAACAAATGTGACCTGTATTAACAATAGCTCAGATTGACCACATGGTACTGTAAGACCAAACACTGAGCTGCAGGAGAGCAATCGTGTGGCTTTGTTATGATGTGATGATATGAGAGACCGTTTGCAGCCTTTATTTATTGTAACTTATATTATAACCGATTGGGCACACAGACCCTCATCTGCATCTTTTCTCATATTTTTATATTAAAATAAAATGTTATTGCCTATATTTATGTCTTTCTACCATTACCCTGCCCATACCTGTACCTCCCCATGCTGCTATGACGCCCAGATTATAAATGAAGGAATATTGTCTTGTCTTATCTCTGTAGGACATTTCTACCCTCCAGGGTGTGTCATCTCTAACGTCAGGTACTCCCAGTCCTTCATGACGCACAGGAGGGGCAGCGACGACTCCCCACCAGAGCCGCCTCCGTTCCCCAAAGACGTGCTCAAAACAGACAAGGAACGCGTGATATTCCTGTAAACACAAACCACAGACTGCGTTCCGGGAACGACGACTTGGCGAGGAACTGTCCTCGACGCAATGAAGGACGACAGACCTTGAAATCCTTGTAATCGGTTGTCAGACTTGTTTGCAGACGACTTGATTCAAAAGAGATGTGTGTGGAAAGAAGATCTGGGAAGAGGCCAGTGATGCATCCTCTCTGCTGAACGTGAAGCTGAAGCAGATAACTTCTTGTTACACACATGTTTCATGAAGCACATCTTTTTACTGTGCACGACGACGTTATGCTATAAACGCATCTTTTTAGTGTGCACGACGACGTTATGCTATAAACGCATCTTTTTAGTGTGCACGACGATGTTATGCTATAAATGCATCTTTTTACTGTGCACAACGATGTTATGCTATAAATGCATCTTTTTAGTGTGCACGACGATGTTATGCTATAAACGCATCTTTTTACTGTGCACGACGATGTTATGCTATAAATGCATCTTTTTAGTGTGCACGACGACGTTATGCTATAAACACATCTTTTTAGTGTGCACGACGACGTTATGCTATAAACACATCTTTTTAGTGTGCACGACGACGTTATGCTACTGTATAAACGCATGTATTTAGTGTGCACAATGATGTTTTGCAATAAACACATCTATTTAGTTCATGACGCCGTTATGCAAGAAACGCATCTATTTAGTGTGCACAACAGTTTTGCAATAAACACATCTATTTAGTTCACGACGGCGTTATGCAAGAAACACATCTATTTAGTGTGCACAATAACGTTTTGCAATAAACACCTATTTAGTTCACGACGGCGTTATGCAAGAAACACATCTAGTGTGCACAATAACGTTTTGCAATAAACATCTATTTAGTGTGCACAACGATGTTATGCAACAAACGCATCTATTTAGTGTGCATGACGACGTTATGCAAGAAAACCGATCTATTTGGCACAACGACGTTATGCAATGAACACATCTATTTAGTGTGCACAGCGACATTATGCAAGAAAAGCAGACAATTGTGCTCAACATACAAGGGGATAGAATGTCGTTTTTCTGTTTTCCTTTACTAAGAAAATGCTAATGTTTTTAAAGATTTTGCTATTGCTCTTGTATTGCCAAAGACTTCCAAGAAGTGCTTGTCATTGAACATGGGTCATGGCCCCTTAGTGCATAACCCCTTAGGTCATAACCCCTTAGCACTCAAAAGTCTTATCTTTGATAGCTTTGTTTTATTTCCTGAATGCTACGAAGCGTTGTGAGGAAACCACAGGTATCGTTTACATCTGCAGATCCCAAGTGCCAAGCGTTTGATTTTAGAACACATGAGACGCTCTTTTAATCTGTAAAGCAGACCTACTGCCGTCTTAATCACATAATAGAATCTATGGAAGAAGATGTATTTTATCTGTAGAGGGTGGGTTGGTAAAGGGGAGAGTTTGTAAATATGTTCCACTAATGGAAGACGACTAAATGAAGCCATTTCTGCTGTGGTACCAGTTTGTGCACTTCTTAATACAGTTGATACGAGTCAGGTTTTAGATTCACTGGACCAGCAGACGGGTTGTGTAGAAGAGAATGTAATGGGATTACTGAGCTAAAGGCTTGTTGTTAAACTTCTTAAACAAAGGCTGTAAATAATCTATATTATTCTATTGGGAGGAATGCATTAGATACTGTCAACACTTTGGTGCTTCTGTTTTGAAAAGCTACTAAAGCTACTGATGATATCCTGTTGACTTTCCCATCCCTGGCTGACGGGTTATGGAATAAAAAGATGATAGATTATGAAGTTGTTGTTGTTTTTTTTTACATTTTTTATCATGAATTGTGCGATTTAAGGAAAGTCACCGACGAGGTCTCAACCTCGTCATTTAATCAACTGCAGAAGGAAAAGAGGATTCACATGGCATATAAGGCAGGCTCCCAATGCACTGGGTCAAATAACACAGAACCAGGCTCCCAAAGCACTGGGTCAAATAACACAGAACCAGGCTCCCAAAGCACTGGGTTAAATGACACAGAACAAGGCTCCCAAAGTAAATAATGGTGCGATAAAAACCACCTGCAGGTAAATGTGGCGAAGACCAGGGAACTGGTGGTGGAGCTGGGGAGGAGGAGTGCACGTGTAACCCCCGTTTCCATCAGGGGAGTCGATGTGGACATGGTTGAGGAGTACAAATACCTCGGTGTGCACATCGACAACAAACTGAACGGGTCAAAACACGCAGAGGCACTGTACAAGAAGGGCCAGAGCCGACTCTACTTCCTCAGAAGGCTGAGATCCTTCAATGTCTGTACAAGGATGTTGAGGATGTTCTATGAGTCGGTGGTGGCGGGCGCCGCCTTGTACGCTGTGACCTGCTGGGGCAGCGGACTGAGAGCAGGGGACACAAACAGGCTGGATAAGATGGTCAGGAAGGCCAGTAGTGTGGTTGGGGTGGAGCTGGACTCCCTAGCGAGGGTGGCGGAGAGGAGGAGCCTTGCTAAGCTCCAGGCCATCAGGGAAAACCCCTCCCACCCACTATACACAGACTTGGCTGACAGGAGGAGCATGTTCTTTGCTAGGCTCACACTACCTAAATGCAGCACTGAACGGCACAGGAAGTCCTTCATTCCAACAGCCATCAGACTATACAATGCATCACTGTGCCTCACTGCATCACTGAGCACAGAGTGACAGTTACCATCTTCCTGGACTCGGGACTCTTACTTTTGAAACGGCACTGTGCAATATTACACCTACTGTAGACTGTATATTTTATTCCATTTTTATTCTATTCTTATCCTAGGCTATTTGATTTGTTATTCTTATTCGTGACCTGTTCTATCTAAATGTTTAATGTTGAGCGATTTTGCAGTGTCAAATTTCCCTCTGGATAATAAAAGTACCGTATTTCTATTCTATTCTAAAGCACTGGGTCAAATAACACAGAACCAGGCTCCCAAAGCACTGGGTCAAATAACACACAACCAGGCTCCCAAAGTGCTCCCAAAGGAACCCCAGCCCAGTGCATGAGATCAAGTGCATTAGACTTCCATTTGCTTGGCCTCGGTTAGCTTCATTAAGCTTGGTCATCGGGAAGAGCAGTGGTGCTGCGGAGCTAATGTGACATGATCTACTAGGGCCTGTTCAGACAGCACCAGGGCCCGTTCAGACAGCACCAGGGCCCGTTCAGACAGCACCACAGCCTGTTCAGACAGCACCAGGGCCCGTTCAGACGGCACCACAGCCTGTTCAGACAGCACCAGGGCCCGTTCAGACAGCACCACAGCCTGTTCAGACAGCACCACAGCCTGTTCAGACAGCACCAGAGCCCTCGCTCGTACAGCTCAGTCTGTCATCCATGCGCTCACTCCCCCTGAAAGGAGTCTGGGCTTATTCAAATGTTGGCTCTACTCTGTGATTTAAAGGGACGTTCTAACGAGTCTTTGGGAAACATGCGAGCTGGAGGTCAGAGATGTGGAACTATGATATTCTTCCACAGCGCTCTACTCCGAGTGACCGACTTGTGTCCCTTTATGAAGCTACAGGAGTCTCTTTGTGAGGCTGGCGTTTAAACGCCAGTCGACCGACTGGAAGACCGGACTGAATGGAATTTCAAAGCCAACAGTTTGCCCCAAACCACAGCAAAAGGCCAAATCATACTGTGCGCCAGTGAGAAAACACTTAACATTGGTGGTTTTGTTTTTCAGAGGGCCCTGTTGAGTTGATGAGAACTTGTTCAAGTCACTTCCACAATGTTAAGCAAAACTAGTTTATATTTAACCTACTATAGGCTACTGGCCTGCAGAAGCTAACCGCAGTAACTATACTGGCCTGCAGAAGCTAACCGCAGTAACTATACTGGCCTGCAGAAGCTAACCCCAGTAACTATACTGGCCTGCAGAAGCTAACCGCAGTAACTATACTGGCCTGCAGAAGCTAACCCCAGTAACTATACTGCCCTGCAGGAGCTAACTACAATAACTATACTGCCCTGCAGAAGCTAACCGCAGTAACTATACTGCCCTGCAGAAGCTAACTGCAGTAACTATACTGCCCTGCAGAAGCTAACTGCAGTAACTATACTGCCCTGCAGAAGCTAACCCCAGTAACTTTCACAAGAAAAAAAACTTGTTGTAAACTTATACCTTAAAGACACCATAATAAATAAACACCACGTAGTCGAATACATAGTTTCTTTATTATACTCAAGTCCTCAACAGAGGCACTAAAAACCCACTTGGTGACATCAAACTAGCATTATACTGGTGAATAATCTCATCCCGGAAAACATTGTGCTCTGTTGAATGAGTGAGGACGACACTCACCCAGACAAGTCGGCTGCTTTCTTTCACCTCTTGAGACTAAGCTCTTTCACCTTAAAATTTTTGATAATGAGCATTAGAACTGAAAGAACCAAAGAAATCACAGATCTATAATCCTGGACCTTCTTCCTACTGGAACGTATCTATTCTATACCCATTTGACTAAGAGCATGAAGTATATTGCACCATACAGTATGTTACAAATGAAAAATCTTTGGGTCACAAAGGAACAAAGGTAAAAAATAAAATAAAAAAATAAAGCTTAAGGAATACCATATACATTGATGCCATTAACTTCAGTTTCTTCAAATCTGATGGGTAAACGGATATAGAGACAAGAATGAACCAACATAGTCATGTTAGAAGAGGTGCACCGATACCAGGCTAATATACTCGTACCCGGTATCGATGGACAGCTACAGATACCAAGAACTGAGTACTAGCACAAAAACATATGTGACGATAATGACAGTTTGTCAATTCCATCACAAAATAAGACATGGGAGGTTGGGATTTGATAAGAAATGCAGTCGAACACGATTAATATCGTTTTTCGGTACTTGGTATCATTGAGTACTCAAAATGAAAGGTGCTATAGATAAGATTCAGCTACTAGATGTTGCACTAGAGCACCAGCAGTTGTCATTTATCCAATCGGGTACATTCCACCTGGGGGACAACATGGCTGAAACATGTAAACATTCATTTTGGATCCGCAAGTTTTTTTTTTTTTTAAATGATAACTTCATTCATTAATAGTTTTTTTTGGGGGGGGGGGGGATACTTTTATTCCGCACCTTCTAAAAACTTTTTTTTAAGATTACTCTACAAAAGTGTTACCTATAGCAGCACCTTAAGTACTCAATACTTTTACTTCAGCAAAAAAGTGGTATCGGTGCACCATGACTCATCAGCCTCGTCAAGTAAGAATATTGTGCAAATGTTGAATACAAATTTAACTAAGAGTTCAGGACCACTGGTCACAGATCAGCCATTCACTCCTCTGCTGCTCAGACGCATGTCAAGCTGCAGCACATTGTTTTGAGTAACAGTACTCGTGTTTTTCAATAGTCATTTTTACACAAACACATACTATCTCCAACCATGGACACAGTTAAGGCCAAAACCACATTTCTTTTAAGACAAAATGATGTAACAAAAGAAATCTACTGGAGTAAAACATTTCTAAAAAGAAAAATGTGCAGGGCAACATTGTATCCGTCGCTCCGCCTGTACAGTATAGAACATAGATCACACACTGTATTTAGAATATGTTTAAAAACCAAACTTATAGCATGCAAAACAAAATATATCCAAAGGTAGGAGAAAAGGAGAATACCTAATAATGCTTTAGGTACAAAAAAAACTGATACCTTTTTGGCTCAGTGAAATAACCACGATAGCACCACATTTTTTAAAGAGTATGAACTTCTTCAGCCATGATCGTTCTCATGTAACATAACACTGGCTAGATTGATGGAGTTAACAGAGAGGGGGGGGGGGTGTGTTTAATGTATTGGAGGGAGAGGTCTCTGCTGAGTGGAATGGTGGTTTAGTTTAGTCGCTTCCACATGTCCGCGTTTCAGTCCCTTCTTCCAGTTAGTCGACCAAACGAGCGACGGGTGGGGGGCGTGGAGGCGGTGTAGTCTGGGTGGAACAGGTGTAGTCTGAGAGGAGCAGGTGGAGCAGGGAGAGGGTGGGGTCGTGGAGGCGGTGTAGTCAGAGAGGAGCAGGGAGAGGGTGGGGTCGTGGAGGCGGTGTAGTCAGAGAGGAGCAGGGAGAGGGTGGGGTCGTGGAGGCGGTGTAGTCAGAGAGGAGCAGGGAGAGGGTGGGGTCGTGGAGGCGGTGTAGTCAGAGAGGAGCAGGGAGAGGGTGGGGTCGTGGAGGCGGTGTAGTCAGAGAGGAGCAGGGAGAGGGTGGGGTCGTGGAGGCGGTGTAGTCAGAGGAGCGGGTGGAGCAGGGAGAGGGTGGGGTCGTGGAGGCGGTGTAGTCAGAGAGGAGCAGGGAGAGGGTGGGGTCGTGGAGGCGGTGTAGTCAGAGAGGAGCAGGGAGAGGGTGGGGTCGTGGAGGTGGTGTAGTCAGAGAGGAGCAGGGAGAGGGTGGGGTCGTGGAGGCGGTGTAGTCAGAGAGGAGCAGGGAGAGGGTGGGGTCGTGGAGGCGGTGTAGTCAGAGGAGCGGGTGGAGCAGGGAGAGGGTGGGGTCGTGGAGGTGGTGTAGTCAGAGAGGAGCAGGGAGAGGGTGGGGTCGTGGAGGCGGTGTAGTCAGAGAGGAGCAGGGAGAGGGTGGGGTCGTGGAGGCGGTGTAGTCAGAGGAGCGGGTGGAGCAGGGAGAGGGTGGGGTCGTGGAGGTGGTGTAGTCAGAGAGGAGCAGGGAGAGGGTGGGGTCGTGGAGGCGGTGTAGTCAGAGGAGCGGGTGGAGCAGGGAGAGGGTGGGGTCGTGGAGGCGGTGTAGTCAGAGGAGCGGGTGGAGCAGGGAGTGGGTGGAGGCGGTGTAGTCATAGAGGAGTGGTTGAGCTCGTTGATCACGTGACCAGCGGCTTCTCCCTCAGTGTCCCCGTCAGTCCAGCCCTGTGTGGATGTTCTCGGCTCGTCCTTCACACCAAGTGCCTTTTAAAATGTCCTTTACCAACCGACACGAGTTCGATTGAGACGTTATGTAAAAAAAATTATAATAAAAAATAAAACATGAAATGAAATAGAAAATGCCGCTACTAGTAGTCCTTTTCTTTTTTTTCTTATTCAGATTTGTTTTCCTCTCTCTCTGAAGGGGGCGGGTCCAGAGCAGAGTACGGGGGCGGGCCCTCGCTCTGAGGGGGGGCCACTGTGCTCTGTGGCTCAGGGTCGGTCAGGGCCTTCTCTGTGGACGGCGGCGGCAGCGGGGGAGGAGTTTGTGTACAGTTGATTGGTGCGAGCACTATGGCAGGCTGCAGGGGACAAATCAAAAGAAGGGGGAAAGAAAAGCATTGCAATGAGATACATGTGAAGTGAGTGTCTGACAAAACACTTGACGACGAAGAACAAAAGAGACACCAAAGAGACACGCGTGAAACAAAAGACGAAAAAAAATCATAGTCATTCCTCTGTTCACAAGTAGAACTGAGCTCTGCTCCAATAAATGAGCTTTGATTGGCCAAGGTATTTGTTGTCAGGTATTACTGTATACTGATTGGCCAGGTATTTGTTGTCGGAGGTATTACTGTATACGGATTAGGGATGAGTTAGAATAGAATAGTCGATGCCAGTCTCCACATTCGATTTTCATGTCAGACTTGAATTTGTTTTTTATATATCATTTAAAAAAAGATTACATTTTCTTTTATTTTTTATAAATACTTTTTTTTTATTGAAGCAAACCATTCTTATTTAATTCCTTTTTATATTTAGAGGCAGCCTAATTTTCTTTTCTTTTTTTTTAAACTTTGACCAGTCAGCTGGTTCTTTTCGCGTTTATCGCTTTTTCTGGTCAAGTATGACCGACAGAAACAGGTTGAATGGGGTATAGATGGGGGGAAAGACACTCTGAGAAAATACGGCTAGTCCGGGAGTCGAACTCGCTACCCCAGATCCGTGACGCGCACGGTTGTCCCCGACGCCGAAATAGCGTTCGAGGTACGCGGTGAGCTACTGGAGCTCCCCGAGGCAGCCTAATTTTCATAGCCTAATTGATCTAAAAGATGCACATGCTACTAGGGCGGCTACGTGGCGTAGTGGGCAAGGCGCTCGCCACGAAATCTGGAGACGCTGGGCTCGGCTGTTCGAGCCCAGCGCTCCACATTTGCTTTCAGTTTAGCTGGTCGTCCGTACTAATACACATTGGCCGTATTAGGGGGTGGGAAACTGATGGGTGGGGATCGGGCGTTGTGGACAGCGACTCCTACAGGTCGGTTGGTGCGCCTGCGCAGTAGAATCAGGAAGTGTCGGGGGCAGCGTGAGCTTCCCACACGTTACTCCTCGCCACTGAGAGATCGAGCTGCGCAGGTGAAAAGATGCGACTGCTGTTACCTCAAGTACCGGAGGGGACTTGTGCTATGTATGACTTAGTCCACATTGCAGCCGGCTTGTGGGAGGCAAGAAACAGCGTTCGTGACAGGGGAGGGTTGAATTGGATGATACGAAATTGGGATGGGAGAAAAATATAGAAAATGGGAGAAAAAGTGGATAAAAAAAAAAAGATGCACATGCTACTGTTTGTTTATTAAAACCGATTGATAGGCCAATGCAATGCTGTGATTATAGGCTACGATGGTGAATGGTGTCATTTTGATTTATTGTCAGGTCAGCTGAGTCGATCAACGTTCTGAAGGAGTATCTGAACTTCAGATTCTGAAGTGCCTATTTATGTGCAATACCCTTTGTTTTTGTTGTCAGAAGTATTACTGTATACTGCCTGGCCAGGTATTTGTTGTCAGAGGTATTACTGTATACTGCCTGGCCAGGTATTTGTTGTCATATATTACTGTATACTGACTGGCCAGGTATTTGTTGTCAGAGATATTACTGTATACTGACTGGCCAGGTATTTGTTGTCAGATATTACTGTATACTGACTGGCCAGGTATTTGTTGTCAGAGGTATTACTGTATACTGACTGGCCAGGTATTTGTTGTCAGAGGTATTACTGTATACTGACTGGCCAGGTATTTGTTGTCAGATATTACTGTATACTGACTGGCCAGGTATTTGTTGTCGGAGATATTACTGTATACTGACTGGCCAGGTATTTGTTGTCAGATATTACTGTATACTGACTGGCCAGGTATTTGTTGTCGGAGATATTACTGTATACTGATTGGCCAGGTATTTGTTGTCAGAGGTATTACTGTAGTAGACTGCTAGAGAACACCTCAGAAACACAAAGCAGAGATGACATCTTAGAAGAAATCCCCAGGCTGCCTGAGTCGCTCCAAAGCAGTACATAGAAACATGCTACCAACGCTACAGAGCAGTATCAATATCTACCGAATGACAGGGAAGGGAAGATTGACTAGTCTACTTGTCACTGTATCTGTTATGGGTGTAACAATACATACAGGGTATCTGCAGGTTTCAACAAGTTACATGCAAGACCTTTTTAATACCACGTAGAGCTAAATGTAATAACAATTTCACGACTATACTAGCAAAAAAACAAAACACATAGCGACACTGAACTGGCGGCTGCACTTGTGCGCCAATTTAAATGATGTATGCGTTCCATACAAGCTCTCGCCAGACGCACCAAGCTCCCGGTAGCCCCGCAAAAAACAACGACTTCAATACAAAAAACAGTTCATATATTTAATATTGTTTCATCTCCCGAACAATGTAATACCTGTGCAAATTAAATGTAATACTTTTTAATACCCCGCAGATACCCTGATATAGATTCAATACAATCAATGCAATATATAGTATGTATATATTGATTCAGATCACTAATATCGTAAAACAAATGTGATTTTTTTTTGCTCTTTTAAAAAAAACAGATTCAAAGGAATTGTGCGTCAGGTTTGTCATTTGAGTGTTAAGCAGAGCTTAATAATAGAATTGCACTCCCAAACCGAATTTCAGCTGTACGTTAGTGACTTGATAGAAATGTTGATCAGTGTGTCTCGTATCATACCGACCATATGGTACTGAATGGAAGCAAAATGTGCGATTTGACCAAATATCGCTGCTTTAAAGGGATAGTTCCCTTTTCTTTTTTACCACTAGCCCTATTTCCTACTTACCAATGGTGTTGTTGACCGGTGAAGTCCTTTCTCACCACAACCCATGCTGTTCCTCTGGATATATAGTGAGTATATCTCTGGATGATTAGCCACAAACCAATACAAAGTCAATGGGGGTCACGCCTGAGTAAGTATCTGGAGCTAGCATGAGGAACAACCGACCATATGAATGATTAGCCACAAACCAATACAAAGTCAATGGGGGTCACGCCTGAGTAAGTATCTGGAGCTAGCATGAGGAACAACCGACCATATGAATGATTAGCCACAAACCAATACAAAGTCAATGGGGGTCACGCCTGAGTAAGTATCTGGAGCTAGCATGAGGAACAACCGACCATATGAATGATTAGCCACAAACCAATACAAAGTCAATGGGGGTCGCGCTCCTGTATCTCCAAGCCGACTAAGTATCTGGAGCTAGCATGAGGAACAACATGGATCAAGCCGACTAAGTATCTGGAGCTAACATGAGGAACAACATGGATTGTGCCGACTAAGTATCTGGAGCTAGCATGAGGAACAACATGGATCAAGCTGACTAAGTATCTGGAGCTAGCATGAGGAACAACATGGATCAAGCTGACTAAGTATCTGGAGCTAGCATGAGGAACAACATGGATCAAGCTGACTAAGTATCTGGAGCTAGCATGAGGAACAACATGGATCAAGCTGACTAAGTATCTGGAGCTAGCATGAGGAACAACATGGATCAAGCCGACTAAGTATCTGGAGCTAGCATGAGGAACAACATGGATCAAGCTGACTAAGTATCTGGAGCTAGCATGAGGAACAACATGGATCAAGCTGACTAAGTATCTGGAGCTAGCATGAGGAACAACATGGATCAAGCTGACTAAGTATCTGGAGCTAGCATGAGGAACAACATGGATTGTGCTGAGGACTCTGCGGTCTCTACCAATCAACAACCGTATTGCTAGGCAAGAAATACGGCTCAATCAGAAGTATCCCTTTTAAGGTTTCAAATCGTGGTAAAGCCTGAGGTTTTACCCCACTAGTATCCACTAGTATGGTTACTAGGCTAGCTAGCATTGATGCATGTACACAGAAGAATGGAAACAAAATACAAACAAAAAAATTAATGAATAAATCAATTAAAACTCTAAAAGGAACCTTGAACATGAGCAGGATGTTGTAATGGCAGTGTGGAAGGAAGAGATAGAAGCAAGGATGAGATACCTGCATCGACATTCACAGACAGCTGAGCCCTCAGCGCCAGACTAGACCACACCCACAGTCATTAAAAAAGGGGGGCGGAGCGGCGATGGAAGGAGGGGGGGGGGGGGGGGGGGACAGCAAGAACAGAAAGAGGCAGTTGGAACGGGTTGGAACTGGTTTTAAAAAATTAAAAAAATTAAAAATGTACTCAACTTGAAATTCTACTTTACTGTGCGCGTTAACTCTAGAATTGTGCTTTGTTTTGAGGGGAGGGGGGGGGGGATTAAAAGTGCTTTTTCACTCCACGGTAGGCACTCATATCAAACAGGTATTCACCACAAATCCACTTCCTGTCCAGAACTGGGGCAGCTCCCTACGCCACAGTGCCACCGCCAGGCAGGTGAGCAGAGTGCAAGGCACCAGGTAGAGCAAGGCCGGCTGGCCCATCTGCATCACGGCCAGCGCCACGAAGGTGATCAGCAGGCCGATCCCGTAGGCTGGAGAGACCAGAGGAAGTAGAGGGTTAGGTCACATTAATACATCCTGTTCCCCATCATCAGCTATAGGCTGGAACAGAGACCAGAGGAAGTAGAGGGTCAGGTCACATTAATACATCCTGTAGCTATGGATATAAAACTATTGCCCATTTGACATCGAGTATCTATCGTTCAATTTGTGAAAAAGAAATAATTGTTTCATCCATACAGTCCCGTTTTATACCGTGGTGAATATGAGTATAGTTTTAGAGTAATTCTGTGTAATCCCAGGAAATGCCACTAAGCAGCGTCGACTCTAGTGCATTCACTAGAAACCGTGCCATTCCTCGCCTGGATCAACAATCAATCTGAAATCAATGCTATATTATCGGTATTATGTTTCATCATGCATGCATAAAAGGGTGGGGGGGGGTTTCTATGCTTCGATCGTCACCAACAGAATATGTTACACAGTACATTACAGAGACACGCTCTGATCGCAGGGAAGGAATTATTGGATCAACGCAAGATTGATACCATATAGCACTTACCTTGACTAGGATGTACTGCAAAAAGAATATTCCAATTATCTGATCGCCATTCCAAGTATTGATGTTGATAGTGTTGCCAACATAATCCACCAAAGAACATGAACCGGCGGTGCTTGATTCTCCCCAATCCATGTGTTATAAACGTTACTCCTGCCAGACAAGGAAAATCCGGACCGGACTTTTTAGATCGACGTACAGGCCAAGCCAGAGAGATTCCAAGGATGTGCAATACCGGCCGCAAGGCGTTAGGCGGCGGTATTGGACGTTTGCAATATCAGACCCATTCCCAATGATAACATCAGGCTCCCTCGATGGATTATGAATGGAAATAGCGAATAAAATAAATAACGACCAAAACCCGACTTTTCTCGGGTTTGGCGCTCAAGCGATGGCGAGTTAACCCGACTTATCTCGGGTCTGGCGTCCAATGTGTTAATCAATCATTTTGGGGGGAAAAGCAATACTTTTATTCTGCACCTTTCTAAAAGCTCCTATTTTTTTTAATGATTACTCTACATAAAAGCGAATTCAGGTATTTGAAAAGCGCTATACAAAATAAATGAATTATTATTATTATAAAAATTATTATCTAATGCACCTTATGTTACCTAGCGAAATCCCCATTCATTATACTGTAAAATGTACTCATACGAGATTTCTAGTCCTAACTCGCCATGCGTTGAGTGCCAATGACGAGTTCTCGTTATTTAATCGTTATTTCTTTTATTAGCGATATCCATTCATTTTTCATCCATCCAGCCTGATGTTATCATTGGGAATGGCTCTGAGCTCGAAAAGGGCAAATACTGCCTCCTATCGTCTCCCGGATGGTAATGCACATCATTGGATTGGATTGAGTGGCCATGTGCATCAGAAAAAAAGTCCAGCCCATCTCTGGCAAGCAGTGTCTGTTACCACATTCACTGGGGAGGCTCGGAGCAGCTTTTGACTATGTGTTTCAGACTATAACGTTGGATCAATAAATGCGATCAATATTTGGAATGGCGATCAGGAATTGGATTAATCTTTTTGCAGAACATCTGATGTAAGGTAAGGACTCTATTTTACCAGTATTGGGTTAATAAGATGTTTTTTTCATAGCGATCACAACGTTTCTGTGTGTGTGTGTGTGTGTGTGTGTGCGTGCGTGTATGACGTTAGCGCTGACCAGGTCATGGATAATAGATTTTTCAGCCCGCTTCTCTAGCGTGCATAAATACACATATACTATCGATAATCTAGCGTTTATTTGAAAACGATTCATAAATCAGCCGAAAAATTACAACGTGTTTTGTGTATTCCACTAAAGGGCTATTATCGCGGAATTTCTCTGAAATTACTAGAACTCTCCGAAACTATACTTGTATTCAAACCGGTATAAAGCGGAAATGTACCAATGAAAAAACAATCTGTTTCGTACATGTTGACTGCAAGCAAGTCATTGATAAGCGAGGGGTGTTTTAGACCCATAGCCATAATTTAAGATATAGTTTAAGCGTTCGCAAATATCCCCGACCTCCCATTGACTAAAGCGCTGGCACTCAAGGGGTTATCTGGGCAAAGGGGCGTGGCAGGGGGGGGGGGGCAGTCCGGCCTCCACCAGACCTAGGTGTTCAGCAGTCTGATGGAGGTTGGCACGGAGCTACCTAAGCCCCTTTTGTTTAATGATGAAGCTCTGTATCGACGGCCTGAGGGCATTCGTTTGTAATGGGTGTGAAGGGTGTGTGTGTTGTCTTCAACTATTTGGGAGGCCTTTTTAACTGTCCGTTTCTTGTGGATGCTGCTGAGTGGCTCCTGGTCCTTCCCAATTATCTTGCCGCTGATCTTAACAACCCTGTCAAGAGGTTTCCGGTTGATGGCACGCATCACTCCAAACCATGATGTAATGTTAAAGGACATTATCAATTCCACAAAGGAGTTGTAGAAAGCCTGCAGGATTGATTGTCGGACCTGAAACTTCCTCATCTTCCTGAGGAAGAACAGTCGCTGTTGCCACTTGGAGTGGATGTTATCTGTGTTGGTCTTGAAGGTGAGCTTATGGTCGATGGTGGTGCCAAGATATTTGTACTCCTATTTTCTGGCCATTTATCTCCAGAGCCGGGGGAGTTGTGGGGTCACGCCTGAAGTCCACCAGCAGTTCCTTCGTTTTGCTGGGGTTTAGGTCCAGGAAATTTGATGAATAGCATCTCAGGGTCTGAGCTGCTAGTCGTCGGTGTACAGAGTGAACAGGACTGGTGAGATGACAGGCTGTGGTGCCCCGGTGGATACCGTTCTGTTGGAGCTGTAGTTGCCGTTGAATCTAACGGTCTGGTGTCTATTTGTGAGGAAGGAGAGAATGAGCAGTATGAGGTGGGGGTTGACATTCATCCGGAGGAGTTTCTGTCCCATCAGATGAGGTTGCACGGTGTTGAATGCACTTGAGAAGTCCACGAATACCATCCTGACAAAGGACTTGGGCTTCTCCAGCTGTGTGTAGATGTGAGGCAGCAGGAGCAGGGTTATCACTGCATCAAGGCATCATCCACACCTCTCTGCTGCTTGTATGCAAACTGGAGTGGGTCTGTGTGCCCACTAACCTCCCTCTGTAGCTGAGGTAGAATGAGCCTTTCAAAGCTCTTCATCACCAGAGATGTTAAAGCTACAGGGCGGTTCTAATTATCATATTGGAATTTCATTCAAAGTAAAACATCTAAAAAGAAATGCAATGCACTATATGAATTTAACTACCAAACTGCTAGTCAAATGTAAATAAAATAAATAAATAAAACATTATTGACATGAGGTGAATGACTGGTTTCCTACTGGTACCACCTATAACGGATAATACAACACAATAAATGCATTTTGACGTGGGAATAATGTGAAAATTGTATCATTTATTAACATTCAAATTTAATTCAGATCTGCCTCATTTCAGCCTAATTCACTGTCAAATGGCCCCGGAATGATCCCATTGTATGTTCACTGAGTCGCGTCAGTCACCTACCAATAGTGCAGGCCACAAAGTAGATCCGGGAGGACTGCGTAAGGATATCAAACCTGTGGCAGTAGGCTACCAGCAGCCCTGAAGGAAAGACGAGACAAAACAGAAGACTTCAAGTCGCTGCCAAGTAGGCCAGATACTTAACGTGTCCTTCATCTCCACAACACGAGACCGTTTACACAAAATAACCGATAACCGGTGTTAAGCATCAATTGAACTATATCAAACCCGCCCTCTTTTCTTGATCCTCCAATCACGACTGTTGCTTCCCCCCTCGGGAAGAAAAGAGGGCGGGCTTAAGATGGGTCCATTTGATTCTATTCAAATTTCTTGTCATTATACAGCAAGTACAGTACAATGAAAAGAAGTTTGGCATCCAACCAGAGTGCAAATGAGTTTTATTATTAGTATGTATAGTGATACAGGTATAAAGACACTATGGTAGTAAGTCATACTGGCCAGCAGCGTAAGTAGTAAGACTATATAAATGCACCATTTAATTATTATTTTAATTGCATATGTACAGAATGATATAGATATAGTATTTACAGATATGTAAAAAGGATTATATGCAGGTATATACAGCATTATTGTACATGCTATCATACAGATGGGTTATAAGTAGGTATATAGAAGAATTATATGCAGGTATATTCAGACAGATATTTATATAAACATACACGTATTAGGGCTGTCAGTTTATCGCGTTAATTACACAGCAAATTATCACGTTATGAAAATTAACTCAAAATGTATTAAAAAAAAATGTATCTCATTCATTCCATAAGAACGTAGAATACACATTTACAGACTTTTTTTTAAATATGGTCCATTTGCATGTTGTTGGTATCTGATTCTAGGGACATCTATGGATCTCAGGGAATGTATTCCCAGTGTCAGAAATAAATACTGTATCTGTTACTAGGCTTGAGTAAATTGTAATGAACCAAATGAGAATATCAATAAATTCTTTTTTTTATCTTTGACTGTGAATAACACCATGCTCAAATTGACCAGACCTGAAAAATCTAAGCAAATGAATAAATGGAAGATGATTAAACAGAAGGTTTTGTAGATACAGTACTGAATTCTGCCATCCGGACACATGCAATTTGAAATATGATTATAGCATATAGAATATCAGGCATAAAGGGCGGCTAGGTGGTGTAGTGGGCAAGGCACTCGCCACCAATGTGGAGACACTCTCCACATTGTTTTCAGTTTGGCTGGTCGTCCGTACTAATACAATTGGCAGTATTAGAGGGTGGGAAACTGATGGGTGGGGATCGGGCGTTGTGGACAGTGACTCCTACAGGTCGGTTGGTGCGCCTGCGCAGTAGAATCAGGAAGTGTCGGGGGCAGCGTGAGCCTCCCACACGTTACTCCTCGCCACTGAGAGATCGAGCTGCGCAGGTGAAAAGATGCGACTGCTGTTACCTCAAGTACCGGAGGGGACTTGTGCTATGTATGACTTAGTCCACATTGCAGCCGGCTTGTGGGAGGCAAGAAACAGCGTTCGTGACAGGGGAGGGTTGAATTGGATGATACGAAATTGGGATGGGAGAAAAATATAGAAAATGGGAGAAAAGGTGGATAAAAAAAAATATATATAAAATATCAGGCATAAAATGGTTATGTGATAAAAATGCGATTAATTAATTACAAATCCTGTAATTAATTAGATAATAAAAATGTATCGCCTGACAGCACTAACACGTATATGTATATGTATATATATATATATATATATATGCACGTATATACAGCACTATTGTACATGCTATCATACAGTTATACGGGTAGACTGTAGTATGAGGTTGGTAGTTATGATTACAGTGTAGGGCAGTTGTAGACAGTGAAAGCAGTAGGTAGGTATACGTTTGAGTATAGGCAATAGAGATCAAAGTTTAGTATAGCTAACAGAGGTCAAAGGTCAGAGAATGCATTACCTGGTACCAGGACATCGCCGAAGCCCAGCAGGGAGAAGGGCCGGTCACACAGAGCCAGGGGGGAGGAGTTTAATCGAGGCACTTTGAGCACCATGGGAAGCTGAAGCAAACACATTACATTACATTAGATTACATTACACCTCATTACATTAGATTACATTACACCTCATTACATTACATTATACCTCATTACATTACATTATACCTCATTACATTAGATTACACCTCATTACATTACACCTCATTACATCCACGCCTGACTGCGCTGTGAGAGGAACTGGTTTGAAAGAGGAGGAATAGAGTGCACTGTGCACCAAATGTCAGCGCTACATTATTGTAACTAGACCCCTCCCTCACCCACAGGGAACGCTGGAATGCTGAAAACAAGCGCACCTTTTCATGTGTAGAGGAGTCTGAGGGTCCAGCTGCTACCTCCACCATTATGCTTTCTCCACTCTGTAGAGAGAGGTAGAGAGAGAGAGAGATTGGATCGACAGTACTCAGTTTAAAGACACAATCCCAGACTTTCTTTGATCATCTAAACAGTACACTGTTTATATTCACAGTATGTCCTGTAGAGTGTTCAGGAACTCATGACTCAAAATACATGTCTGCTGTAATCTCAAAGTTGCAACCGTCTATATAGCTTTGAAAGTTATGTGAAGATCATGTACAATTGTTACATACTTTTGAGTCCCACAATATTTAAAAAATAATTTTTTAGGAAAAGAAAGTAAAAAGGGGTACACAGAAGACACCACACATGGGTTTGGGAGGAAGGAGGGACATTGGAACATATGAGCCACATTGAGAGGGACCTAGGAAATGGGGGTCTTTGATCAGAATGAAGGACAGAGCGTTTTTGACCAGGAGCTCGACAGCAATAAAAACAGTAAGAAGGCTGGACAAATATGACGAGCGGTTGGGGGTAAAGGTTTCAAACCCCCAAGCCGTCAGGAGGCCTCTCACTAGGAGAGCAATTACTCCTCACCCACCAGCAGGGGACAGGGGGGGACACAGGGACCCCCCGAACGCCTTGGGAGCACTTTATGTAAAGTTTATGTTTTTTATTTATGTTAATCATTATATGTATTCGGTGAAGAGAGCGGAGGCTACAACCGGAGGGGGGAATGAATGTGACATGGGGGGCACTGACAGACGAAAGAAGAAGAAAGATGACAATGGTTAAAGGTATAAAAATGATGTCGTTAAACGTTAATGGAATGAATAATACGATAAAGAGGGGCAAAGTGATGTTGAAGTGTAAAAAAAGTGAGATGGAAGTGATTTTTCTGCAGGAGACACATTTGGTAGCACAGGATCATGAGAAACTGAAGAGATTTGGATATGAAAATGCATACTATAGTTCCTTTAAACGGAACCTGAGGAGAGGAGTAATCACGTTAATCAAAAACACAGTCAAATTTGAATTGATCAAGGAAGTAAGAGACAAGGAGGGAAGGTTTGTTCTGGTGAAGGGAAAAATGGAGGGTCAAATGATTACGTTAGTGAATGTTTATGCACCCCCAGAGAGTGAGAGGGATTTATATGAGACCATTTTTGATATGATAGTGATGGAACTAGAAGGGATATTGATATGCGTGGGAGATTTTAATGTAGTACTGAATCACGACCTAGACACCACGAGTACTAGAAAAGGACGGGAACCAATCAGTAGATATATGAATATTCAGATGACGGAAATGGGAATTACAGATGTTTGGAGGGGGATGCACGCCATGGACAGGGAATACACACATTACTCACACCCGCACGTGACATATGCGAGAATAGACTACTTTTTGATGACGACGGGGGACAGTTACAGGGTACGGGAGAGCAGAATAGGAGTAGTGGACATATCGGATCACAGTGCCATATATCTGACAGTAGATCTAGAAGGGAGACGGAGGAACACGATCTGGAGACTAAATGTAGGAATATTAAATAACAAGGGGGTGGTGAGTCAGATCAAGGAGGAGATAGCCAGGTATAAGGAAGAAAATGACAACGGGGCGGTAGATCCGAACATTCTATGGGACACACTGAAGGTGGTGATAAGGGGGAAATTGATGGAGAAGACAGCAATGCTGAAGAAGGCCAGAACGGAGACATATCACAATCTGATAGGGAAGCTGAAGAAGCTAGAGGGGAGACACCAGATATCAAGAGAACAGGAAACGCTCGGAGAAATCAAAGAAGTAAAGGCCAGGATAAATAGGGAATTATTGACGGAAATAGAAAAGAAAGCGAGGTTCATGAAACAAATGTACTATGAAGGGGGACCAAAAGCGACCAGACTGTTGGCTAGGAGAATTAGGACGCAACAGAAGTTGAACACGATACACACAATAAGGGATACAAAGACTAATGAAATATTGAGAGACCCAGCTGAAATAGAGAGGACATTTAGAGAATACTATGAGAAACTATACACACAGCGAAAAGCAGCGGGAGAAGAGGAAATAGAAGCATATCTGGAGAAGCTAGAGTTACCATCGATAGGGAAAGAACAGAATGAAGAATTAAATAAAATAATTAAGGAACGAGAACTGGAAGAGGCAATTAGTAGAGCTAAAAACAACAAATCTCCGGGGAGCGACGGATTCCCATCGGAATTCTACAAGACATTTAGAACGGAATTAGCACCCATGTTAGGGGCGGCGTTCAGACACACAATGGAAGAGGGCAAAATGCCCCCCTCGTGGAAGGAAGCCATAATCACCACGATACCGAAGGAAGGGAAGGATAGAGAATTATGTAGTAGTTTCAGACCTGTGTCCATACTCAACGTGGATTACAAGATGTATACATCGATAATATCAAAGAGATTTGAGACGTTTATGCCAGACATTATAGATGAAGATCAAACTGGATTTATTAAAGGGAGACAGACACAGGACAACGTGAGAAAGACATTACACATAGTAGAGGAGATACAAAAACAAGGTGGTAGCGCGGTACTGATTAGCCTAGATGCAGAAAAAGCATTCGACAGTGTGAGCTGGACATTTTTATATAAAACATTGATGAGGTTCGGACTGAACGGGAGGGCGATGAAGATGATCAAGGCGCTATATCAAGAACCGACAGCGAGGGTTAAGGTGAATGGCAGCCTGACGGATAGAATCAGATTAGAGAGGGCTACCAGACAGGGATGTTGTCTCTCAACAACGCTCTTCGCCGTTTTCATAGAACCACTGGCACAACTGATCAGACAGACCGAGGACATTAAGGGAGTAAGGATAAAGGGAACGGAATATAAACTAGGCCTATTTGCGGACGACGTGATAGTATACATGAGGCAACCAGACAAGAGCTTCCCGGCACTGATGGATCTACTGAAGGAATATGGCCACTACTCAGGATACAAACTAAATGTGACAAAGACACAGACCTTAGCATGGAACTATACCCCAATGACGGAAATTAGGGAACAGTACGGGATAAGATGGGACATGGACAAGATTAAATACTTAGGGGTGAACATCACGAGAGGGGTGGGGAAACTGTTTGAGGCGAACTATACACAGATAAATCAGAACATCAAGAGAGACTTAGAGAGATGGACAGTAATGCCCTTGGACTTCAATTCAAGAATAGAGGTCATTAAAATGAACATACTATCAAGGTTACTGTACCTATTCCAGTCACTACCGATACAAATACCACAGAATCAATTCAGGGAGTGGGACAGACTGATATCGAGGTTCATATGGGCGGGGAGAAGACCACGGGTCAGATATAAAACACTACAACTACCAAAGAAAGAGGGAGGGATGGCAGTACCCAGCCTACAAGATTATTACTATGCAGCACAACTGAGAGCAGTGACGTGCTGGTGTAACGACAGATATGAGGCAAGATGGAAAGACATTGAAAAAGAAGGGGAGGGATACAAGGTACAAGCTCTGGTGGGAGATAGGGAACTGTTCAAAGAAAAAGAGGGACTGTTAGATCCTATCACCAAATGCACCTTGACCATATGGAACAGAGTAGTAAAAACACACAAATTAGAGAAGCAGTCAGGGGTTCTGAGATGGATAGCACATGACAAGAGATTCAAACCAGGGAGGCTGGACCATGGATTCAGAAGGTGGGAGAGGGGGGGGGGGGCAACAGCGATATGCAAAATGATAGAGAAGGGGGAAATGCAAACACTACAAAAATTAAAGGAGAAATTTGGACTAGAAAACAAGGACCACTTCAGATATCTACAGATTAGAGATTACTATAATAAAGAAATAAGAGGGGACAAGGAAGAAGAACAGAATGGAATAATTAGGATGATAGTAAAGGCATACGAAGGAGGGAAAGGAAGGGTAATATCAGCACTGTACCGGGCTATAATGACCAGCAAGGGACACACGACCGATTATATAAGGGAGAAATGGGAGAGAGAACTAGAGATAGGAATAACAGGGAAGGAATGGGGGAACATATGCGAGGTGCAACATTCAACAACAGGATCGAGGATATGGAAAGAGTTTGGATGGAAAAACATAATCAGATTCTTTATAACCCCAGAGCTGAAGGGAAAATATGCACCAACACAAAGAGCATGCTGGAGGATGTGTGGGAAGGAGGGGGCAAATCACACGCACATATTCTGGGGATGTCAGAAGCTGAAGGGGTATTGGGAGGAGATAGGGGAGGCAATGATCAGAATATTAGGATACGGGTTACCACAAACAGGACTGGTGCTTTACTTAGGAGACCTGACACACGAGGGAATACAAGGGGGGGACAAATATTTAATAAAGATAATGTTGATAGCGGCCAGAAAAGCAATAACAAGACTGTGGTACAAAGAAGACCCACCGACAATAGCACAATGGGTAGGAATAGTGGAAGAGATACAGGATATGGAGAGGATAACACACATGCTGAGGTTACAGGAAGAGAAATTTGGAGAAAGATGGGGAAAGTGGGAGGATTACAAGGGGAACGAAAACGACATCACAGAGGAAGAACCAAATACATCACAAGAGGGCGAAGGGTAAAGGAGGAAAGAGGTTCAAAGAGGGTCTCTGAACCCATGTCACACACTTAATGTTTTCTAATTTTATTTTTGTTTAAGATATGACAATTGTTTTATGTTTTTTCCACTTCATTATTTATGTATGTGAATATTTGCTTAAAGGGGAACTCTACTATTTTGGGAAATTAGCTTATTTAACATCTTCCCTGGAGTTAGACAAGAAGATGCATACCTTTTTTGTCTCTGTGCGTGCATTTTAGCTTTGGGAATAGACGCTCCGTTAGCATAGCTTAGCTTCATCACTGGAAGTGGGGGAGGACAGTAGCCTTACAGTGCCTTACAGTGTATTGCAAGGTCTGACATTGACCAAACTTGATATGCATGACCTTGGTGGGCTCTAGGTCAACTCCTGAAAAGGGGGTCAATGTCAGACCTTGCAATCAAAAGTTAGGGGCGCACTGAAATTATGGCAAGGGTTATTAGCCCCCTAACTTTTGATTGCAAAGTCTGACATTGACCCCCTTTTCAGGAGTTGACCTAGAGCCCACCAAGGTCATGCATATCAAGTTTGGTCAATGTCAGACCTTGCAATACACTGTAAGGCACTGTAAGGCTACTGTCCTCCCCCACTTCCAGTGATGAAGCTAAGCTATGCTAACGGAGCGTCTATTCCCAAAGCTAAAATGCACGCACAGAGACAAAAAAGGTATGCATCTTCTTGTCTAACTCCAGGGAAGATGTTAAATAAGCTAATTTAAAAAAAAAGTGGAGTTATCCTTTAACAGCCCCAGTCTCCTCCGTAGACCAGACTGTCTCATTTAACAGCCCCAGTCTCCTCCGTAGACCAGACCGTCCCATTTAACAGCCCCAGTCTCCTCCGTAGACCAGACCCTCTCATTTAACAGCCCCAGTCTCCTCCGTAGACCAGACCCTCTCATTTAACAGCCCCTGTCTCCTCCGTAGACCAGACTGTCTCATTTAACAGCCCCAGTCTCCTCCGTAGACCAGACCGTCCCATTTAACAGCCCCAGTCTCCTCCGTAGACCAGACTGTCTCATTTAACAGCCCCTGTCTCCTCCATAGACCAGACCGTCTCATTTAACAAGGCTAACGTTTTTTTCCTCAGACGAGGAGTGATACTGTCTTGTGGAAAGGAATTAGAATCATAGCTGTGGATATACGCTCATTATACCACGGCTATGAGCCAATCATTTTTTTTTATCCACTTTTTCTCCCATTTTCTATATTTTTCTCCCATCCCAATTTCGTATCATCCAATTCAACCCTCCCCTGTCACGAACGCTGTTTCTAGCCTCCCACAAGCCGGCTGCAATGTGGACTAAGTCATACATAGCACAAGTCCCCTCCGGTACTTGAGGTAACAGCAGTCGCATCTTTTCACCTGCGCAGCTCGATCTCTCAGTGGCGAGGAGCTGCCCCCGACACTTCCTGATTCTACTGCGCAGGCGCACCAACCGACCTGTAGGAGTCGCTGTCCACAACGCCCGATCCCCACCCATCAGTTTCCCACCCCCTAATACGGCCAATGTGTATTAGTATGAACGACCAGCTAAACTGAAAGCAATGTGGAGCGCTGGGCTCGAACAGGCGAGCCCAGCGTCTCCGCATTCGTGGCGAGCGCCTTGCCCACTACGCCACGTAGCCGCCCGGCTATGAGCCAATCATATTGCTTAATTTGAGCTACCCTTTTTATGAATGTACGTAAATATCAAGATACTGGGCTTGTATACGCCCTTCTTGGGCAATGGACAATTTATCAAGTTTCAAGTTTTGTTTTATTTGTCACACATAAGCTACCGGTACATTACAGTGACATGCTTGGCTCTGTATGAGCCCCCCTAAGATTATGCTTCATACAGTAAAAAAAGAAAGTAAAAAGAATAAAGACCAAACACTATACAACATAATACAAAACTAGTACTAAATGCAAAGACAATGTTAAAAAGTGTGTAAAGTGTCTTAAGTGAATGTTAAGGTGAATGTTTAAAGTGAATGTTTAAAGTGAGTGTGTATGTATGTATGTATGTATGTATGTATGTATGTATGTATGTATGTATGTATGTATGTATGTATGTATGTATGTATGTATGTATGTATGTATGTATGTATGTATGTATGTATGTATGTATGTATGTATGTATGTATGTATGTATGTATGTATGTATGTATGTATGTATGTATGTATGTACGTATGTATGTATATATATGTAACCATGACTGTTTTATCAAAATGTTTTGCTAATGGTGATTGTTTTTATTTTGTATATTGTATAACAAAATCCAAAGATAAACTAAAAATGCCCCCCCCCCCCCCCCCCCCCCCCAGACACAACCTGATGCAGATGTGCTGGCAGTACAACTCCAAGATGCGCCCCACCTTCCAGGACATAATCGAGATGCTGGGCGAGGACCTGCACCCCACCTTCCAGGAGCTGTCCTTCTTCCACAGCCGGGAGAACAAGCAGCGGGAGAGCGAGGACTTTGACATGGTGGACATAGAGAACATGGAGAGCATCCCGCTGGACCCGTCCTCCTACTCCCAGAGGGACCAGTGCTCGGACCGGGGGGACCGGGGCGACGAGGGCTCCTCGGTGGGTCTGCGGGGCAGCTACGAGGAGCACCACATCCCCTACACACACATGAACAACGGGGGCAAGACCAACGGACGAATACTGGCCCTGCCCGGGTCCAGCCCCTCCTAACAAACTGTACCCCCCCCCCCCCCACCACACAGATGCTATAGATATAAATATATATATATTTTTGTTTTTTGTTCTGTCATTTTATATAGATCTCACTTTTATCACGCTTTCTTCAGAGGCCCCTCGAAGCATTATCTCAGGATGTTATTTTTCTCTTCTCAGATGCCACACACACTACAGTATGTCCGGACAAGGACGCCCCCCCCCCCCCCCGAGACACTTTGTTATATTTGAGGGCAAACCTCCCGCTTCTCTCTCTCCTCCATGATTGTCTTGTTTCTTTTTTGTATTGCCAAGTTTTTGTTCTTTTTGCTAGATTGGGCGGATGATGAAATCAACTGTGAAACACTTTTTTGACAACCAAGAAGGCTGCTAAACCCATTCTCTCTCTCCCCCCAGACTCTCTCCCAGAATGTCTCTTCAGAATCTCTCTCTCCAGACTCTCTCCCTCCAGACTCTCTCCAGACTCTCTCTCCCCCCAGACTCTCTCCCTCCAGACTATCTCTCTCCCCCCAGACTCTCTCCCCCCAGACTCTCTCCCCCCAGACTCTCTCTCTCCCTCCAGACTATCTCTCTCCCCCCAGACTCTCTCCCCCCAGACTCTCTCCCCCCAGACTCTCTCCCCCCAGACTCTCTCTCTCCCCCCAGACTCTCTCCCCCCAGACTCTCTCTCTCCCCCCAGACTCTCTCCCCCCAGACTCTCTCCCCTCAGACTCTCTCCCTCCAGACTCTCTCTCCCCCCAGACTCTCTCCCCTCAGACTCTCTCCCCCCAGACTCTCTCCCCTCAGACTCTCTCCCTCCAGACTCTCTCTCTCCCCCCAGACTCTCTCCCCTCAGACTCTCTCCCCCCAGACTCTCTCCCCTCAGACTCTCTCCCTCCAGACTCTCTCTCTCCCCCCAGACTCTCTCCCCTCAGACTCTCTTTCCCCCCAGACTCTCTCCCAGAATGTCTCTTCAGAATCTCTCCCCCCAGACTCTCTCCAGACTCTCTCTCTCCCTCCAGACTGTCTCCCTCCAGACTCTCTCTCTCTCCCCCCAGACTCTCTCCCCTCAGACTCTCTCCCCCCAGACTCTCTCTCCCGCCCTTCATCCTATGGGTTTCTAACCTGGGTTGCTCAGTTTTGAAAAAAAAAGAAGACGAAAGAAGAAGACTCTAGCGACGTCACGGAAGCGTCCGGATCTTTGTACTCAAGTCAACAAGCGGAATCATGGACTTTTGTCTTTTATCGGGGAAGAAAATAAATCACTTTGGGAACTCTGTGTCGAACGGTCAAAACGACAGTCCATCTGGGAACAGACTCTTTACCCACTGGACGAGCTCCTCAACACTGCAGTATTCCAGAACAGCACACAGGATGAACACATTGTTTTGTCAGGTTATGTTTTTTAATTTATTTACTTTTTTTTTTTTTTTTTTTTGAGTTTTCACATTTACAGCTGAAGGATATTTAAACTGTTTTCAAAAAAAACTTAAAAAACAAGAAAAAAAAATACATTTTGACAAACGAGTTCCTCAGATTGACCAATAGCTGCTTCTTTGGTATATTTTAGTGGGTATAGAAGATATAAATATATATATACAGTATCTATATACATGTGTATATATATATAAATATATATAAATATATATTATTGATGTTTTTTGTAAATAGTTGATATGTCGTCATTCATTAGTTCTTTCCGGTCATAGAAACGTTTTTACATGTTAGGCTCTTATTATGTTTCTTTTTTTTTTCTAATCCAGAAAATCATGGTAATTTTCATTTTTGGGTCTTTGATCAACCAGCAGCACTTGGTCTTTTTTTTCTATCCGATGCAAAGGAGGCTTCAGACGTCTGCCCTTAATATCAAAGATCAAATGAAAACAATGCTGTAAATAAAGCAGCCGGGTGCATTCATGACGAGGGTCTGGCCACGCTTCATGTTTCAGTTTCTGTTGCCACAGCGGTGTGTTATGATGAAACGGAGGCTGCGTTCACACTGCAAGCCTTAGTGCTCAATTCTGATTTAGGTCTCGGATCAGATTATTTTTGTTTGGCTGTTCACATCATTATTTTAATATGGCCAATATCAGATTCCAGTGTGAACTGGTCACGCTCCTGAACTGACAAAAAAAGATGTATGTAAACATGGAGGACACTGAAGTCACAAGTTTATGGTTTAATTTATAAGCTGAATGCAGTGGGGAGGCCAGCTAATTAAAACAAATCAGACCTGTATCTGATTTAGGACCACATTATGACTGTGGCCCAAATCAGAATTGAAAAGATCAGATTCCATGTGATTTGTCCAGTGCACACTGTCGTGAAAAACACTGATCCGAGTCACAAACCTTTCTGATTTGGCTGCAGTCTGAACATAGACAGGCCACTTTCATATGGTTCTAAATCAGATACAGGTCTGATTTATTTGAAATGTGACCTCAGTCTGTACAGTCATATCGGATTTAATGTGACTTTTACGTCACTCTAGATCGACATTCGTCACAATTCTGCGCTGGAGGTAGTCACTGTGAATACAGACATGGAAGACAGCTGTGGTGGTCGGTGGAGGGACAGTGAGGTATTTACCTTATAAGTATTTGGGGTGATTTTATTTAATTTTTATTTTATTAGGGATCCCCATTAGCTGGTGGCTGGTGCGATAGCAACCAGCTAGTCTTCCTGGGGTCCACACACAAAAAAAACATACAAAAACAATCACTATTGCAAAAACAAAATTATTAAAAGTCAGTACACAATGCATAATGAAACTACTGTAACAATTAAGATAGCTAAAATTACATTAGTGTAAAACAAAAGAGTGAATCTACTGTAAATGCAGCAGAGGTTCCGAGGCAGGCCATTCCAAAGAGTTAATGCTCTAAAAAATAAAATATCTCCCCAAAGCGCTGGTTCTAGGACCTGGCAATTCAAGCTGCCCACTACTGGAACCTCTAGTGTAATGCTCGTGCACAGTATTACTAGTAAAAACAATCTGATTATGTATAAAAACGGGAGTTTTACTGCTCATGACCAACTTGAACAGCACAAGTATATTAAAAGACAATCTATTTTCAACGTTAAGCCAATAGAGGCGAGCATGCATACGGCTCACATTAGACCTTAGTGAGCAGCCCAGTACAAATCGTTGATGTTTTTAAAACAATATAATTAATATGCTGAGACCAAGACGGAGTGCAATCCAGCATCACTCCAAGGAGTTTAGTACTTTCAACTTGTTGAACTGCCGAATTACACAAGTAATGACTGTACAGTAATGACACTTCTGTACAAGCAAAACCAGAGGAGACGTATCATAACCGCTCTGTTTGAAAGTATTGAAAGAACAAAAATGTCTCTCTCACCTCCTCACCCCCATTATCATATGCTCACGGATTAGCTGGCCTCCACTGCACATCAATTTATAGATTAAACTGATTTCAGTGTCCTCCATGTTTACTGTACGTCCATCTTCTTTATTGTTAATTTGCACATGTGGGTCAGTTCAGGAGTGGGACCAGTTCACACTGGAGTCTCATATTGGCCACATTAAAGATAATAATAATAATAATGTAAACAGCCAAACAAAAGAATCTGATCTGAGCAATAAATCAGAATTGAGCACTAATGCTTGCAGTGTGAACGCAGACCATAATGTACCGTAAAACATAAATTAATAGCCCAGGCTTTTGTTTTCTTCAATCACTGAACTCGCCATCTTTATTCAGGACAGGTGTCTACATGGGACAGGCCTCTAATTCCTTTTGCACAAAAATCTTGCTCAGCAAAGATGGGAAATATCAATTTTCTTTTTAAACCAGTATGAACATTACTTGTATGACATGTACCAGCATTAACCCTTCACTGCACCAGATCCCAGTGGTGCTCAGGAAAAGATGGATGATAAGACTGAGCTCCTGCTCTTTCCATTAACGCAGTGATTCTATCAGCTTGGACACCAAGGTTGATGGTAACCTGCTAAAGGATGAAAATGTGATTAAATAAAGATGTTGGTGACTCAGAAGGTGAAGCGACATAACATGTACCGTAAAAAAATAAACCTATTTGCAGCAACAATGGCAACCAGATAAACCGTTAACGTAGACCTGCCTTTATTTGTCAAAAATGCATAAAAACACCCGCCGTTTTACAGTAATGGTACCAGAGTCGAGGAGATGCTATTTTGTGTTATTTGAGAGAGAAATAAAATTTTCTGCCTGTCTTTAGTGCACACCCCATTGTTTTATGACAGATTTGATGACGTCTACACTCTTAATTTCTTGTCCCATGGTGTAACGACGCCACCTGCTGGACGGAGGCTTTCCTGCATCTTATTATGACACGATGCGAAGATGAAGCTCGTCTGACATAATGCTCTCCTTTTCTGTATTTTTTTTTCCTTTTTGTGATCACAATCTTTTATTTATTGCAGCAAGATTACATTAAAAAATAAAGTAAACTTTTATGAAAAGGAAAACAAACAATAAATAAATAATAAAAATATATATTATAAAGATTTACACACTCAGAACCCCCTCTACCCCCACACCCCGCTGAGGTCCAAGCTAACACCACTATCTTATCTCAATTTACAGAGGATTTCTACTGTACCGCCAGATTATTCCATATTGTAATTGTTGCCTCCTTCGCTCCAAGTACGTGAGCTGTTGAAAGCTCAATACACAATTTCTGTCAGTTTTTATACCGGTTATTTATCGGTTTAGTGGTGTGACATCCTATACTCTAGATTCTCTAGAATATACTATACCTGTACTATAGATTCTCTATATTCTAGAATACACTATACCTATACTCTAGATTATCTAGAATACACTATACCTAGACTCTAGAATACACTATACCTGTACTTTAGAAATAAAAATATCTTAGGTGCATCTCTAGGTGCCGCCACACGGGGCAGTACAATGAAGGCCAGTTTAAAAGTACCCCCCCCCCCCCCCCCCCCAAAAGATGATTGATTAATTAATGTATCATTAGAAAATGTTTACAGGTCCAAAATTAATGTGTATATGTTGCAGGCATGTTACTTATCATTTCTCCGTGGGTGGAATGCACCTGACTGGATAAAATGACACACTGGTGGCTCTAGTGCGACATCTAGTGGCTGAATCTTGGATCTCGCACCTTTAACCTCGACCACTGTTTATCTCTGTCGTTCTTGGTCAACATAATTCATGGTACATGACAGTAAGGTGTTAAGTCCCATTTTTGTCCTGATGACCTTTACTTGCATAAGCTCAGGCAAAGGTCAGTCAGCACTGACGCTCTGTGTGTTTCAGCAGCATATGAAGTAACTGGAAGGTGAGTAAACAGGTTTTAAAGGCCAAAAACAGTCAGTTTTAGTGTCCTATCTGGCTGGTATGGTAGAGTCTCTTCAGACCCAGAGTTCACTGCATTCAGGCTTGTTCCCAATTATAATACAAGCTTTAACCAATAAGCTGACGATTTCTTTATCCTGTCATAGACCATACTAAAACTGCTCAAAACTATTGGAGATGCACTAATATATCGGTTATCATCAGTATCGGTCGATTGATTGATTGATTGATTGAAAAGTTTATTAACAGATTGCAGAATGGGTACAGTACAGTACAGCTCAATACATACAATTGTTAAGAGGATGCAGACCTGAGAAATACTTTCGTCTTGTTTCCATCAGGGTCCCCCATTTTCAATTCATCATATGACACACACGACATACAGATAGACAGTACTGCTACATCTATACATTTATGACATACCAGATTTTCAAATACAGTACTGTTTGTGATACTAAAGAAATCCAGAAAAAGAGTGTATATACATTTGACATAGACACTGTGCATTGGAGGAGGTTGGGTAGGTGGGGTGGGGCTGTACATTGGAGGTGGGGGGGGGGGGGGGGGGGGGGGTGGGGTAGGGGGACACACACACTGTACATTGGAATACTGACATACATTTGACATAGAAACTGTACATTGGAGGAGGTTGGGTAGGTGGGGTTGGGTGGGGCTGTACATTGGAGGTGGGGGGGGGGGGGGGGTTGGGTACGTTGGAATACTGACAAGCTAAAGCCATGCTTGGTCTTTATTGTACAACTGGGTTAGGACATTTGTAGGGGCCAGTTTTGAATTGCAGTCTCCCGTAGGTGTTCTTTGAGAGTGTTTTTGAAGGTGGGTAGTGATTCACATTCCTTTACAGCAGGGCTATTCAACTGGCGGCCCGCGGGCCAGATCCGGCCCGCGGGATGATTCTGACCGGCCCCGGCGGCCCGCCAAAGATTACATGATAAAAAAAAAAAAAAAAAAAAAATTAATATTTTTTTTTCTTTTCATGTCAACGTTAACACGCACAATTGAGCCAAAAGTCACTTAATTAATGACAGATTTCATTGATAAATTGAGGGAAAACTTTGCAAGTCGATTTGATGAATTTGACATGTCCAGAGAATTGATGCATTTTGTGAGCAACCCATTTGCCAATGTAGCTGCTATTTCCACAAAAGGACAAGAGTTCCTTGCAAGCATCATCTGCTCTGAAGCAGGCACCTGAGAATGAATCCACCACAACATTTTGGATAAAGTGTATTCATGTCAAGACATTCCCCAAAATAAAAACGCTGGCAATATCTGTGCTAACAATGTTTGGCTCAACATACACCTGTGAATCCAGTTTCTCTCACATGAATTCCATTAAAACAAGCAACCATGCCTCCTTGACAAATGAGCATTTGCATCACTGTTTGCGGGTAGCCCTCACTTCCTATGAACCCTCTTTCTCTGCCATTGCCCAGTCAAAGAAGTGCAATCGCTCTCATTAGATGTGTGTATGTAGGCTAGGCCTGTCTGCCCCCCACCCCCCTGATGTTTGAGAGTTAAGAGTGGACAATAAGTGCTAATAAGATGCTGTGATTTGCTGTTGTTGCACAGACATGAAGCACTTTTTCATAAGCTCAGCTGCACTATAAATGTGTTTTTTTGTTCAAGTGTTGATGTTAGAATGTTCAGATGCACATCATGCACTTGTTTGTTTTTTATTTTATTTTTATATTGAAATGTTTGTCAAGACTTTTGGTTTATTTAATATAAGGATCAGATGTGTAAAGGGGTCTAAATAAGTTAACAGGTGTTTGTGATTGGGACTGAGCATGCGCAGTTCGCGCAGCTGCCTTTCAAATGGTGGCGGGCTGTCACTTCTCACTATAGCACTGACAGGATCACATCGCCCATTGGTAAGTGGACTTTATTAAGGGATTGCAATATTAACTTGGCTGTGTCACATATGTACAATGTAATGTATCACTTTGGCTGCTGGCTGCTAATGCAGCCTGCGGATAATATTTGCATAGTGCACGGTGTTAGTTAGCCCCTTTCGTGACTTTCGGTTTGCAAGCCTGTGGCTTTTGTGACCGGAGTCACTTGCCCACCCGCCCCGATCACCCAGTAGCGAAACGACCAAGCGTCGTCAAGGGGCTCGCGGTGTGTCAAGAATACATCAGATCTGAATTTCAAAGATACCCAGCGTACAATATGGGTCTAACACAGCTTCACGATGGGGTCTGGAAGCTCGGAGTTGCTAATAAACAGTTTAAAACATTGTTACTCGACGAGTGGTATTTACAGACCGAACGTCCATCTCCGCCGTTGGTGTCACAGCGCATGCGCACCATGCCGCGTTCACGTTACTGGGAAGAAGCGGAAGAACCAGTTTCCGACTGGGAAAAACCATTCACGTCAGCCTCCTAGTGGTAATTCCTACTAGGACATATGGGATTCTTTTATAGACCCCATATCTCCCACTTCGCGTCACGAATTGCGGAAGTATGGATGTGGGCGTTTCATCCATAGATATATATAGAGTCAAAGCGTGAAGGCTTCCTAGTTGTAGCAACCATAGATATATATATATATATATCTATGGTAGCAACGAGATGTCCTCTGGTTCTTCCGCTTCTTCCCAGTAACGTGAACGCGGCATGGTGCGCATGCGCTGTGACACCAACGGCGGAGATGGACGTTCGGTCTGTAAATACCACTCGTCGAGTAACAATGTTTTAAACTGTTTATTAGCAACTCCGAGCTTCCAGACCCCATCGTGAAGCTGTGTTAGACCCATATTGTACGCTGGGTATCTTTGAAATTCAGATCTGATGTATTCTTGACACACCGCGAGCCCCTTGACGACGCTTGGTCGTTTCGCTACTGGGTGATCGGGGCGGGTGGGCAAGTGACTCCGGTCACAAAAGCCACAGGCTTGCAAACCGAAAGTCACGAAAGGGGCTAGGTGTTAGTGATGCTGGCTGAATGAATGAACGTTGTCTGAATGTTTGCCGCTAGCTTATGGCTAGGCTAACGCACCTCGCCGTAGGTGCAAAGCTGAACTAGTGTGAATGAATGAATGAATGAAAACTTTATTTAACAGATTGCAGAATGGGTACAATACAGTACGGCTCAATACATACAATTGTTAAGGGGATGCAGACCTGAGAAAGACGTTTGTCTTGTTTCCATCAGGGTCCCCCATTTTCAATTCATATAGACATATATGACATACATGACATACAGATAGTCAGTACTGCTACATCTATACATTTATGACATACCAGATTTGCAAATACAGTACTGTTTGTGATACAGAAGGAGTCAAGAAAAGGGAGTATATACATTTGACGTAGAAACTGTACATTGGAGGTTGGGTGGGGGGGGGTTGGGTACATTGGGATATTGACAACCATACTGGGTAATTTACATTGGAGGTGGTTGGGGGGGGGGGGGCGGGGGGCACACTGTATAAACAAGTAACACTGTACATTGAGGGGGGGGGGGAGGAGACACTGTACAAACAAACACAATTGTACATTGAACTATTGACAAAACCATACTAGGTAAATGACTGTACATTGGAGGGGGTTGGAATGATTGGGTTAGGATATTTACAGGGGCCAGTGTTGAATTGCAGTCTCCCGTAGGTGTCCCTTGAGAGAGGTTTTGAAAGTGGGTAGTGATCCACATTCCTTTACAGCTTTGGGTAGGGCGTTCCACATTGATGTGGCATAATTGCGAAACGTGTTTAGTCCCTTATTTGAGCCGAATCTGGGTTTGACATGATTTGTGGAGCTCCCTCTGGTGTTGTGATCGTGGTATTCACTGACCTTTGGGAAGTATTTTGACATGTACATGGGTACCTTGGTCGTGTAGTGTATCTTGTAGACCAGGCCCATTGCAAGTTGTTGTACTCTGTCGTCTACTCTAAGCCATCCTAGGTTGTCGAAGTGGGCAGGGGTGAGGTGGGTTCTAGGAGTAAGGTCAAGCAGTAGTCTGACCAGTTTGTTTTGAGATGTTTGTAATTTTGTTTTTAGCGCCTTTGAGGTGCTTTGGTACCATGAGGTGCAAGCATAGTCGTAGTACCCCTGAATGAGTGCTCCTGCCAGAGTCTTCAGGGTGTTCTTGTTTACCAGAGAGGAGATCCGGTACAAGAATCGAGTTCGTTGGTTGACTTTTTTTATTACATTGGATGCCATTTTGTCACAGGAGAGATTAGCCTCTAGGATGGACCCCAGGTAGGTAATTTCATCTTTCCTTGTGACAATATTGTCACCCACTGTAACTGAGAAGCCGTCGGTCTTGCTGAGTTTGTTATTTGAACCGAAGAGAATGGACTCTGTTTTGCCCATGTGTAATGATAGTTTGTTATCAGCGAGCCATATGCAGATTCTGCCTAGTTCCGAGCTGAGGGTTTTTTCAACCTGTAACTTGTTCTTGTCAGGGGCTGAGTCGTCCGCAAACAGGAACAAGTTGCAGTCAC
The DNA here is from genome assembly GCF_963971535.1 of Notolepis coatsorum. Lineage (NCBI taxonomy): Eukaryota > Metazoa > Chordata > Actinopteri > Aulopiformes > Paralepididae > Notolepis > Notolepis coatsorum. The sequence goes on along the minus strand of NC_140177.1, from coordinate 23,254,596 downwards.
AAGCTGACGACATGTCATTTGCATAAATTAGGAACAGTAGCGGTCCTAGTATGCTTCCTTGTGGAACACCACAGCTCACTGTGAGGGGGGGGGATAGGGTACCGTTTACCTCCACCATCTGTTCCCTCCCCTCAAGGTAGGATTGCATCCAGCTCACTGATAGACTATCAAAACCAATTGCTTTTGTGTCCTGGTGGCTTTCCCGGTTTGTCACGGTGAGATTCATGTGGGGAACTTTGGTGTGAGCGTGTGTGTGCTTTGATGAGAACTGCTATCTTGTCCGTTGTGTGTGGGCACTGTGGGGAGCTTAGTGGCTCGTATCTCACGGAGGAGGAAGTAAACATTGCCATGCATTCTGGGAAATGAAGTCATTCTAGTTCTCCCTCCTCTCACCCACAATTAAAGGGGACATGACATACTGGTTTGATAGTGTATAGTGTAATGTATATATATAATATAAATATAAATTATATATAATATAATATATAAAATGGATAGTGTATGTATATTTGATAGTGGTATTGATATATTAATATGTATATTGATATTAATATTAATATTGATTGATTGATTGGTATTGATATTAATATATATTGTATATTAATATTATGATTAATGTGTATGCACTGCATTTTGTTCTGTTTCACAGGTTTTTGACCTATGGTAAGCCTGTGGTCAACTGTGGGAATTATAAAGGTTGTATTGTGGAGAAAACATCTCAACTAGTTTGTTCAAATAAACAAACTCTAATGACTAACCATTGAGTCATCCATTGTGTGGTGCCTGTCAGCCCTTTCGGAGGGATTCAAATAGAACATTTTGAAAGATCCGAACAATGTTGAAGAGGAGATGTTGCAGTTGTTGCACAGTCATAAATGAAGCACTTCGTCTACTCTAAGCCATCCTAGGTTGGCAAAGTGTGCAGGGGTGAGGTGGGTTCTAGGAGTCAGGTCAAGCAGTAGTCTGACTAGTTTGTTTTGAGATGTTTGTAATTTGGTTTAGTGCCTTTGAGGTGCTTTGGTACCATGAGGTGCAAGCATAGTCGTAGTACCCTTGAATGAGTGCTCCTGCCAGAGTCTTGACTCTTCAGGGTATTCTTGTTTACCAGAGAGGAGATCCGGTACAAGAATCGAGTTCGTTGATTGACTTTTTTTATTACATTGGATGCCATTTTGTCACAGGAAAGATTAGCCTCTAGGATGGAACCCAGGTAGGTAATTTCATCTTTCCTTGTGACAATATTGTCACCCACTGTAACTGAGAAGCCGTCGGTCTTGCTGAGTTTGTTATTTGACCCGAAGAGAATGGACTCTGTTTTGCCCATGTGTAATGATAGTTTGTTGTCGGCGAGCCATATGCAGATTTTGCCTAGTTCCGAGCTGGGCTCTCTGTCCTATGGATAAAATAAACATCAGTATTGACTATTTGTATTTTTACAGCTGATTTTGTGACCTTTTTTCTAGAAATGTTTTACCTAAAGGGGAATGCCACCCCTTTTAAGAGTTCACATAATGTTGCTCTTGTGCCTTAGGACAGTTCAGTCAGTATTTGTGAACATGCGCCGCTCGTTCCTTAAGCCCCGCCCTCTTTCCTTGACCCTCCAATCAAAACTACTGCTTTCCTCAGTCAACCGAAGATTTGTTTTTCGTGACCCTCCTATCAAGTTAGGAGGGATTGTACTGATGTAAAATTGGGGCTGCTCCATAGACAATGAATAGGGCTCAGATTGTATAAGGCCATAAAATGTGTGTGACCCAAATTAGGTTTTAATTATGGTTCAGAGCTTCTAACAAAGCTACAATGTAAAACCTCATTTGGGTGTAAGAGCTCACAAACATTTTATGGCCTCATAAAGTCAGATCTCCTGGACCCCAATGTCCTCTGCTCCTGGACCCCAATGCCCTCTGCTCCTGGGGCTCTATGTCCTCTGCTCCTGGGGCTCTATGTCCTCTGTTCCTGGACCCCAATGCCCTCTGCTCCTGGACCCCAATGCCCTCTGCTCCTGTGGCACTATGTCCTCTGCTCCTGGGGCTCTATGTCCTCTGCTCCTGGGGCTCTATGTCCTCTGCTCCTGGGGCTCTATGTCCTCTGCTCCTGGGGCTCTATGTCCTCTGCTCCTGGACCCCAATGCCATCTGCTCCTGGGGCTCTATGTCCTCTGCTCCTGGGGCTCTATGTCCTCTGCTCCTGGGGCTCTATGTCCTCTGCTCCTGGGGCTCTGTGTCCTCTGCTCCTGGGGCTCTATGTCCTCTGCTCCTGGGGCTCTGTGTCCTCTGCTCCTGGGGCTCTATGTCCTCTGCTCCTGGGGCTCTATGTCCTCTGCTCCTGGGGCTCTGTGTCCTCTGCTCCTGGGGCTCTATGTCCTCTGCTCCTGGGGCTCTGTGTCCTCTGCTCCTGGGGCTCTGTGTCCTCTGCTCCTGGGGCTCTATGTCCTCTGCTCCTGGGGCTCTATGTCCTCTGTTCCTGGGGCTCTATGTCCTCTGCTCCTGGGGCTCTATGTCCTCTGCTCCTGGGGCTCTATGTCCTCTGTTCCTGTGGCTCTATGTCCTCTGTTCCTGTGGCTCTGTGTCCTCTGCTCCTGGACCCTATGTCCTCTGCTCCTGGGGCTCTATGTCCTCTGCTCCTGGACCCTATGTCCTCTGCTCCTGGGGCTCTGCGTGTCTTCGACACCACCTTGTCTCTCCACTGGATGATGTCATCTTCTCAGCATGCTCAGTACTCCTCATCCGTCCTGGACACACTGGGTAGCATATTTGCACTTTGTGCGGAAGGCCATGGCGCCCCCGTCAGGCAGTGGTGCGGCGGTGTTCCTCTTCACATCCCAGCTCCTGGATGCCTTCCTCCTTGTCTACTGCTGTCCACTGTCCTGGTCGCTCCCTGTCCTACCGCTGAGGTCCAGTGAAGCGTTGTGAGGAGAAGGACTAGTATGTGGTGTCCAGCCTCAGGAGGAAGACCCACAGGAGGGGCCCCTGCCCGGCATGTCGGCTCTGGCCCGGACTAGAGTCTGTCCCCCTCCTGGCAGTTGGATGACGAGGATGGCCTCACCTCTTGTCAAGTGTTCCTCTATTAGTCCCCTTGGGGAAATTCAAGTGTCATAGCAGCATAGGTAGTGGGGGGGGGGCAGGTAGGATAGGTAGTAATAATAATAGAACAATGTGCAAAGTAATAATGATAATGGTGTTTTGAATTTCATTCTCCCGTAGGTGCTCTTTGAAAGTGGTTTTGAAGGTGGGTAGTGATTCACATTCATTTACAGCTGTGGGTAGGGCATTCCACATGTGGCATAATTGCTAAACATGTTTAGTCCCTTGTTTGAGCCGAATCTGGGTTTAACATGATTTGTGGAGCTCCCTCTGGTGTTGTGGTCGTGGTATTCACTGACCTTTGGGAAGTATTTTGACATGTACATGGGTACCTTAGTGGTGTAGTGTATCTTGTAGACCAGGCCCATTGCAAGTTGCTGTACTCTGTCGTCTACTCTAAGCCATCCTAGGTTGTCAAAGTGTGCAGAGGTGAGGTGGGTTCTAGGAGTAAGGTCAAGCAGTAGTCTGACCAGTTTGTTTTGTGATGTTTGTAATCTTGTTTTTAGCGCCTTTGAGGTGCTTTGTTACCATGACGTGCAAGCATAGTCGTAGTACCCCTGAATGAGTGCTCCTGCTAGAGTCTTCAGGGTATTCTTGTTTACCAGAGAGGAGATCCGGTACAAGAATCTAGTTTGTTGGTTGACTTTTTTGATTACATTGGATGCCATTTTGTCACAGGAAAGATTTGCCTCCAGGATGGAACCCAGGTATGTCATCATTTCATCTTTCCTTGTGACAATATTGTCACCCACTGTAACTGAGAAGCCGTCGGTCTTGCTGAGTTTGTTATTTGAACCAAAGAGAATGGACTCTGTTTTACCCAGGTGTAATGATAGTTTGTTATCAGCGAGCCAGGTGCAGATTCTGCCTAGTTCCGAGCTGAGGGTTTTTTCAACCTGTAACTTGTTCTTGTCAGCGACCAGCAGGGCTGAGTCGTCCGGGAACAGGAACAAGTTGCAATCACAAGCTGACGACATATCATTTGCATAAATTAGGAACAGTAGCGGTCCTAGTATGCTTCCTTGTGGAACACCACAGCTCACTGGGAGGGGGGGGGGGGGTAGGGTACCGTTTACCTCCACCATCTGTTCTCTCCCCTCCAGGTTGGATTGCATCCAGCTCACTGATAGACTATCCAAAACCAATTGCGGCAATCAGAATGGAGTGATTGACAGTGTCGAAGGCCTTTTGTAGGTCCAGCATGACCAACCATGCCGCAGTATTTGCCCGCGTCCACCTCTTGTTTGATGTAGTCGTTCAAATAGAGAAGGCAACAGTAGTAGTAGTGAACAGCAGTGAGTGGCAGGATTTAATCAGACAGTAGTAATAGTGGGGTAGGACAGTGGCTCAGGAGGTAGAGCGGCCGTCTGATTCAATCAATCAATTCAAGTTTCTTTAATAGTTGTCATACAGAAGTACAGAATACTTTTATACAAAATGCTTCTTACTGTTACGCTCCAGAGACTGTGCTAGACAAGATAAGTATGAAATAAAATAGTATAGCATGTAATAGAAGTAAAAATAGAAGTCAGTGTTCAGTATAGACATATGTACAATGTTCGATGCAGAATAGAAGTAACTGAGTTACCATACAAGATACAATGCAATGTACTAATATACAATACTATATAGTGCAAAGCAGAAATGGGATGAGGTACAATTTAGGTACAATTTACAGTAAGGTGCAGTTTACCATTTAACATTTAATAGTGATTATGACACATGGTCCAAACCGTATAAGAACACACTGCACCAGAGTCGGTATGCAGAGTTTATTATTAAGAGTCAGATAGTCCTAACAGTTCTCAAGTTCATCAGCAATTGGCAGCAGTTGTACAGAGCTCTCAGTCCTTTTCATTGGGTCTCTTATCAGGACGGTCATCTTGCCAGCCTCAGTGTTTCTGAAGGGCTGCAGTGGCCCCATACAGCACGGGCACCTATCCCCACCACCATGCTCAGTTTGGTGCCCAAACTGCCCAAACAAGGAAGCATACTAGGACCGCTACTGTTCCTAATTTATGCAAATGACATGTCGTCAGCTTGTGACTGCAACTTGTTCCTGTTTGCGGACGACTCAGCCCTGCTGGTCTCTGACAAGAACAAGTTACAGGTTGAAAAAACCCTCAGCTCGGAACTAGGCAGAATCTGCATATGGCTCGCTGATAACAAACTATCATTACACATGGGCAAAACAGAGTCCATTCTCTTCGGTTCAAATAACAAACTCAGCAAGACCGACGGCTTCTCAGTTACAGTGGGTGACAATATTGTCACAAGGAAAGATGAAATTACCTACCTGGGTTCCATCCTAGAGGCTAATCTCTCCTGTGACAAAATGGCATCCAATGTAATAAAAAAAGTCAACCAACGAACTCGATTCTTGTACCGGATCTCCTCTCTGGTAAACAAGAATACCCTGAAGACTCTGGCAGGAGCACTCATTCAGGGGTACTACGACTATGCTTGCACCTCATGGTACCAAAGCACCTCAAAGGCGCTAAAAACAAAATTACAAACATCTCAAAACAAACTGGTCAGACTACTGCTTGACCTTACTCCTAGAACCCACCTCACCCCTGCCCACTTTGACAACCTAGGATGGCTTAGAGTAGATGACAGAGTACAGCAACTTGCAATGGGCCTGGTCTACAAGATACACTACACGACCAAGGTACCCATGCACATGGCAAAATACTTCCCAAAGGTCAGTGAATACCACGATCACAACACCAGAGGGAGCTCCACAAATCATGTTAAACCCAGATTCGGCTCAAATAAGGGACTAAACACGTTTCGCAATTATGCCACATCAATGTGGAACGCCCTACCCAAAGCTGTAAAGGAATGTGGATCACTACCCACTTTCAAAACCTCTCTCAAGAGACACCTACGGGAGACTGCAATTCAACACTGGCCCCTGTAAATATCCTAACCCAACCCCCTCCAATGTACAGTCATTTACCTAGTATGGTTTTGTCAATAGTCCAATGTACAATGTTGTTTGTTTGTACAGAGTCTCCCCCCCCCCTCAATGTACAGTTTTGCTTGTTTATACAGTGTGCCCCCCCCCCCCAACCACCTCCAATGTAAATTACCCAGTATGGTTGTCAATATCCCAGTGTACCCAACCCCCCCCACCCAACCTCCTCCAATGTACAGTTTCTACGTCAAATGTATATACTCCCTTTTCTTGACTCCTTCTGTATCACAAACAGTACTGTATTTGCAAATCTGGTATGTCATAAATGTATAGATGTAGCAGTACTGACTATCTGTATGTCATGTATGTCATATATGTCCTGATGAATTGAAAATGGGGGACCCTGGTGTAAACAAGACGAAAGTCTTTCTCTGGTCTGCATCCCCTTAACAATTGTGTGTATTGAGCTGTACTGTATTGTACCCATTCTGCAATCTGTTAATAAAGTTTTCAATCAATCAATCAATCAGACAATAATGTTATCACTCTTGGCCCTACTACCTTTGTGCTCACCCCCCTTTAGAGAGTGTGGTCTCACCTTTCCTTGCTTTACCATTCCTGAGTCTTCGGCTGATGCTGAATCAACCCTCTCTGTTGCTCCTTGTTCAAGCTGCTTCACATTATTAGCTGAGCTTATGTCTGGACCGATGAATAATGTTACTGCCTGAATCAAATGACTAAAGCATATTTTCTTATTTAATGATCATCAACGTGTGAATGATCACAACTGAATAGCTTTGTATGTGGAGAACCAAGCCTAGCTAAACCTACTTTTACCCATTGAAATGTTTTGTACACATTTACCAAAATTGTATGTAAAAAAAAAAAAGAAGCTGAAATGTAGCTACTTTCTTACATTGTAACTAATTCATTTATAATTTATCCCTGGACTCTGTCTATCACTCTGCCCTCAGATTCATCACTAATGATAGATACGACACTCATCACTGTGTCCTTTATGAGAAGGTTGGTTGGTCCTCGCTGATGGAGAGGCGCAACAAACACTGGTATTTTGTTCATTTTTAAGGCCCTTATTTTGAACCTATGGAACCCGTTCTAGTGACTGGCTGGTCCTTGAGTGCTCTGAACAGGATAAATCAGCCTTTTGCTATGATGCCCCTCTAGCTCATGGAATGAACTCCAACCGTCCTTAAAGCTTGAGATTCTCCCCTCTGTTGCGTTGTTGAGTTTCAAACCTGATCTCCGACCTTTGTCAATCAAGTTGTACGTGTTTTAATTTATTTATTATCCTTGCTTTTTGCCTCGTCTTGTTGTCTTATTGTTATGATTTTATATGCTGTGTGTGATTTTATATTCTGTATGATTTTATATTCTGTATGATTTTATATGCTTTTTTTGTTGCTTATTTCTGTATGTACACTCAACATGACTGTAAATGAGGGAAACCTCCGTTGCCTTTCGAGTTTAAATAAAGGTTTGAATAACAATGTCAATCTCCTCAAGTTTCAAGTTCAAGTTTCTTTAATAGTTGTCATACAGAAGTACAGAATACTTTTATACAAAATGCTTCTTACTGTTACGCTCCAGAGACTGTGCTAGACAAGATAAGTATGAAATAAAATAAAGTAGCATGTAAAAAGAAGTAAAAATAGAGGTCACAGTGTTCAGTATAGACATATGTACAATGTTCGATGCAGACTAGAAGTAACTGAGTTACCATATAATATACAATATACTATGCAATATACTAATATACAATACTATATAGTGCAAAGCAGAAATGGGATGAGGTACAATTTAGGTACAATTTACAGTAAGGTGTACGAGTTGTAGTGCAAATCCTTTACCAATAAATATAAAGTGTGTTTAGGTGATCTAAAGTGTGGAGAGTGGGTGCTGCAGTGTGTTGTTTGTTTAAAGTGAGTGTGTGCTGTGTGCATTTGATGGTTGTTGCATAGTGTTTATTGTTCGTTGAGCAGCCTGATGGCCTGGGGATAGAAGCTTCTTCTGAGTCTTTCTGTGCTCGCCTTGAGACTCCGGTATCGCTTGCCTGACCGCAGCAGTTCAAAGAGGCAGTTGTTCGGGTGGCTGGAGTCCTTGATGATTCTCTTAGCCTTGCCCCTGCACCGCTTGTTGTAAATGTTCTGGAGGGTGGGAAGCCCCCCTCCAATTGTGCGTTCCGCTGAACGTCTCACTCTTTGTAGTCTTTTTCGGTCTTGTGCAGTGCTATTCCCAAACCAGGAGGTGATGTTGCCAGTCAGGATGCTCTCTATTGTAGAAGTTCTTAAGGATCTTCTGACTGACTTGGAACTTCCTTAGGCGCCTGAGGAAGTAGAGGCGTTGTCGTGCCTTCTTCACAACACTGTCAATGTGTGTGGTCCATATCAAGTCCTCGGATATGTGGGCTCCGAGGTACTTGAAACTGTTCACTCTCTCAACCGGTGTCCCGTCGATGCTGAGGGGGCTGTAGTCCTTGACCCCCGACCTCCTAAAGTCCACAATCATCTCCTTTGTTTTGCTGACATTCAGGGTGAGTCTGTTCTCCTGGCACCATCCCGCCAGGACCTTGACCTCTTCCAGGTAGGCCCTCTCGTCGTTTGCAGAGATCAGGCCCACCACTACTGTGTCGTCAGCAAATTTGATGATTGTGTTGTTGCTCCGCTGAGCCACACAGTCATGTGTGTACAGGGAGTAGAGGAGGGGACTCAGAACACAGCCCTGTGGGGCCCCTATGTTGAAAGTGATGGATGAGGAGGTGCAGTTGCCTGCTCTCACCACCTGGGGTCTGCCCGTCAGGAAGTCCAAGACCCACTGGGAGAGGTCATAGTTCAAGCCCATGTCCCTGAGCTTGGCTATGAGTTTGGAGGGGACTATGGTATTGAATGCTGAGCTGTAGTCGATGAATAGCATTCTCACATAGTTCCCCTGCCTCTTGTCCAGGTGTGATGCTGCTGTGTGCAGCACATGGGCTATGGCGTCCTCCGTGGACCTGTTGGGGCGGTATGCAAATTACAGGGGGTCCAGGTTGATGGGGAGGGAGGAACAGATGTAGCCCTTCACTAGCTTCTCAAAGCACTTCATGGCTATGGAAGTGAGAGCTACAGGGCGGTAGTCGTTGAGGCAAGTGGGCGTAGTTTTTTTTGGGTACAGGGATGATGGTGGACTTCTTCAAACAGGTGGGGATGACAGCCTGTTCTAAGGACAGGTTAAATATGTCTGAATACCGGGGCCAGTTGGTCGGCACAGACTTTTAGGACGCGGCCGGGGATACCGTCCGGTCCTGCTGCCTTCCTGATATTCACTTTCTTAAAGGTCCTCCTCACCTCATGTTCTGTTATTCTGAACACTGAATCTCCATCAGCAGCACCCCCCCTCCATTGCGGTGGTTTGTAGGCTGGTGTTGTTATTCACCGCCTCAAACCTCGCATAGAAAGTATTGAGATCATTTGCTAAGGAGATGTCACTGTTCAGCTTTAGGGAGGTGCCTTTGTAATCTGTCATCGTTCTGAGGCCCTGCCACATGCCTCTACTACATGCTTTTCACGTGAATTAATGCAAAATGTTTATTTCAGTTCAAAAACGCACCTTACTGGTTTTCATGGGTATACCATCTCTGGGGAGAAGTCATGGTTCCATATAGAATGTGAATCAATCAAATCAATTTTAAGATATTTTAATTTGAATGACACCCAAAAAAAGCATCAGTGTTTCAGGGAATAGGTCACACATTATAGAGAAATGTCATATTGCAACTGTCACCCAGTAATTTGTCAGTTCTGCTTCATGTATTACTTACATACCTTGTCATTTTATTTGGTTGTTTGTTTGATGTGTGTTTTTAATTATTTCCCTTACCTCTGTGATGATGTACCATCTCTCTCTTTTCTATTATTTTTGTCCCCTTTCCCCTTCGAGTGGACCTTTTGTCCTCTCGCCAGGCCGTTGTTGAAAATAAGAATTAGTTCTTAATAACTGACCTGCCTGGTTAAATAAAGGTTCATTAAAAAACGACGGCCTCTGACCTAATGTACAGTCTCCTCCCCATCATATGTATATACTCTCTGTCAGGATCTATGGGTAACAGTACTGTATACTGTTACTACTATATACCTGAATGAATGAATGAATGAATGAACTTTATTTAACAGATTGCAGAATGGGTACAATACAGTACGGCTCAATACACACAATTGTTAAGGGGATGCAGACCAGAGAAAGACTTTCATCTTGTTTACATCAGGGTCCCCCATTTTCCATTCATAGTGACATTTATGACATACACAACATACATGACATTTATGGCATAGGGACATAGCGACAGGGGCATAGGGACAGGTATTTAGTACTGTTACATTTGTATGTCATGTATGTCCCTATGCCATAAATGTCATGTATGTTGTGTGTATGTCATAAATGTATGAATTGAAAATGGGGGACCCTGATGTAAACAAGACAAACGTCTTTCTCTGGTCTGCATCCCCTTAACAATTGTGTGTACTGAGCCGTACTGTATTGTACCCATTCTGCAATCTGTTAAATAAAGTTTTCATTCATTCCCATTTGGCGTCTAAATATTCGCAGTGTCGTGTGACGATGAACTTGTGGAATGTGTGTTACTGTGTTGCACTGACTGAACCCACTCGGCTCCCAGCTACTCCCACAATGCTTCAGGGGGGAGGAGGGCTCGTCCAACAGGGAGATCATTACAAGTCTGTTTGGTGAAGTTAGTCGTGCAGCTGCACTTGTTCCTCCGAGGCATCACTTGCTGTACAGCAGGGGGAATTATAAGTAAACGTTTTGGTAAATAAAGGAGTTATCAGTCACCACTCCCCCCCCCCCCCTCCTGGAACTAGCAGTCGATACGAAGAAGAAGAAGAAAAAGTATCGGAACCACGCTGCGCTCCAACGAGAGGTAAGAAGAAGGAAAAGATGGTTACTTTTGTTATTCGTCATTTGTGTTTGGTCTTTATTCTGACTCAAATATCCGTGTGTGTCCGATATCAAAAGGACATGACGGGCGGCAGACTTTTGATATTATTGGACACGGATATTTGAGTCAAAGACTATTAAAACAAAACAAAAAGAGAGGTTAATTACATAATGATTGGATCCTGCTTCTGGACGTTCTTACCATGCATCGTTTTCTCTGGGATCGGGCTACATTTTATTATAGACCAGAGACGGCCATAATTAGTTTGACCAATGTTTACTTTCAATACGACAATAGGTTACATTTCCCCAGTGAGTGCGTGTCTGTAGTCTTCTTCGTACAGTGGTGATATGTAAACACTTGTTCACAGGACAGCCACTCCTGTGCTGTGGCTACTGTTAATTATGATGCATTGAAAATGGTCTGCATCCCCTTAAGCTGTACTGTACCCATTCTGCAATCTGTTAATAAAGTTTTCAATCAAACTGTCTTCTACCACCTGTCACGGAACGAGGACTCGAAACGTCGCCCCTGAACACCCCATAGCCTCCTCACACAGCCCCCCTGATTATGATTTAATGTGACACTTCTAAAGTGTTCCTTTTCAAAAGGTATGAATCCAGGTCAGTGCTCTCACTCACTGTGCACCTTGGCATTCCACGAATCCCCCCCCCCCCACCACCATGTAGAATCCACTTTATCATGGCGAAAAAAAGATCTCACAGGTTTCACTGCCCCATCTCAACTTAAAGGAACACTCCAACATTGTGGGAAACACGCTCTTCAGAGTCGGTGTTCAGTAATCTTTCCTGATGCAAGCTAGCCTAGCTTAGCACAAAGGAGTGGAAGCGGGTACGGACCACTAGCCTAGATTAAGGGTGCGGTTACACCTTTCGTTTCATCTTCGTATTGTTGTCATATGCGTTTCGCCGCGACGTCGTGCGCCTCGAGTCACACTTTCGTTTTTTTTTCGTTTTTGTCACCCGAGCACACTGATGTAGTACACTGCCAAAGCAGTAGGTGGCAGTAGGTGGCAAACATGAAGGCAATTTCAACCAATCAGAACTTGAATGTGCCTGCAAAGCAAATGTCAACAAGGCGGCCACCATCTTTTGCCTAGTTACCCAATGCAGCAATTATTTTTCAGCAAAGCCTAATAAAAGTGCAATAAACAAAACGGATACATTCACTGTGTTCTGCCTGTCATTTGTTGATGAAACAAAACTAACATCAACACAAGTGACCACCAAGAGCGGATAGTTTAGTCTAAAAAAAGATCGGTAGCATTGTTAGCTGCATGCTAACGTCAATGGAGTATGCCATTATAACAATATAGCATTGTGGCTAGAAGCTAACGTTAGCTCACGCTACTTAGCCAGCACCAAACTGATGATATCGCGAGCTATCAGTAGTTAGATAACATTAGAGACAACGCTGTGTGTATTAAACAAAGGCGAATAGATGACTGGGCCATTTTGTTTAATGCTTGTTAAGTTGAAAGAGGAGCTCTGAGCTAACAGGGTCTGAATCCTGATAGCTCACGTTAGCCAGCTGCTCATGCAATCGGTAATGCTAGCAGAATGAATGGATGTAAACTTTATTTAACATATTGCATATGGGTACAATACAATACGGCTCAATACAAACAATTGTTAAGGGAATGCAGACTGTTGTAGCTTGGACTGGGGTCCTTATAACAATAACTTGACAACACATGGTAGCTGAAGCTATTTGGGACACGGAGCTATGTCCCAAACACACACACACACACACTGTTGTCACCGGAAGGGCACGCAGATGGTATCTACTGCGCATGGGCGTTTTCGCAACAACGGCTCCGTGCAGACTACACGCTGTTGTCGACGCGTTTTTTTGCGTTTCTCCAAAACGCAAACACAATTTAGCGTTTCAGCCGTATCCACAAAAAAACGCCAAAAAACGCATTTCTGTGTAATAGGGACATGAAACGTATTCAAAAACGTATAAAAAAACGCCACAAATACACTAGTCTAACCATGGCCTAAAACTCCGGGAGCTGTGTTTCCGCTTCCATTCATTTGTGCTGTGCTAGGCTAACTTGCATCCGGATAGCTTTCTACTGAACTTGCAGAGAGGAAATGGGTATCTATCTTCTTGTTTGACAATCAATCAATCAATGTTGGACTCTGGAGAAGACGGTAAGCGCATTTCCCATAATGTTGGCTTGTTCCTTTAAATTAACCGTTGGGTTGTGGTGGCAGATACTGGTATAAATTGGACTACATTTTCTTTATTCACTTTGAATCCATATGGATTTTTTTTAATACTCTGGATGAACATAACTCCAGATTGAGGGGGAAAGGCTCCAATTCAGGGCAACCAGTCTGTTGTCCCAGAACCCCCCTGCCCTGATGGGGGGGTCACATGGTCGCATGCTTTATAATTAGGTGCTAGCTAAGCAGGGGTGCACACACTGCAACACACACACACACACACTCTTCACATCACACCCCTCACATCAAAGTCTTATTAAGATAAGATAAGATATTCCTTTATTGATCCCCTTATGGAAATTCGGCCATCAAAGCAGCATGTGGGAGGGGATGCACAGGTATGGGCAGGGTAATAGTATAAAGACATACACTAATATATAGGCAATAAAATTGTATCTGAATATAAAAATATGACAAAAAAACAGTGTAAACAATATAATTATGATAAATATGAGAAAAATAAACTGTGCAAACAAAGGTTATATTGGTTATATTATATAGTCCAAGGATAGGGTGTAAGGATTCAGCTGTTCACACACGCATGACACTTGAGCATGGCTACACACACACACACGCAGGGCAGATACTGTATCTCGTTAATGAGTAAACTGTTTCAAGGTCTGTACCTGCAGAAAGCAACATGTGTGTGTGAGGAAGAGGCCGGTGGCTGTGCTGCCGTTATAGTGTGGACGAAGGAATATCACACTGAACACTTTCTATTGACAATCTGAAAGCGCTATGATGACTCTGAACAAATACAGCCGCGGGGTGTTATTAGCAGCCAGAGCTGCACGGATCACTGCCCTCTCTTTGTATTAGTCCGTTTTTATGGCCTGCTAAGCTAATGCTACGTTTTCACAGCCATTACCCGTCGCTGGCCTAGTGGAAGACCACCAGAGTGGCCCTTTGCTTCACTTGCCGAGAACACAGCTGTCAGCTACACTCTGTGTGAGAGGCCCCGGGCCCTGACGTCGCCATGACGCTGCTGTGTGACTGTCACGTTTTCATTTTTCAGTTCAGACCTTTGTTTCAACTCGTGAGACACTGAGGTTTACCCTTGTTTACAGCGACGATGAGCTTGCAGAACAAGACACGGGTTTGTCAGCAGTTTCATACGTACTGTATAGACACAATATATAACAATGAACTATAGAAAATCATCCAAGACAGTTACAAGTCAACTGGTCGGAGATCATACTTTTAAATGCAGCAAGAGAAGTTCGGCTGGTGGGCTCGGACTGGGGGGGGGTGCGTGGTTTGGGGTCTCCCCGGGGTTGGGGTTCGAGGCTGCCGGGTCTGGAGATGGAGGGGACTCAGGAGGCTCATTATAGTCCATGTATCTGTTTTTCTTTTATAATTATCTCTCATTTTAAGTCTGTTGGAAATGTTTTATTTTTATATTATATGTCTTGTCATTATTGTTGTTGTTGTTGTTGTTGTTGTTGATGTCATGTGATTTGTGTTATGTCAAAAAAAGAAATTGAATAAAAATGTTATTTAAAAAAAAAAAAAAAAAAAAAAAAAAAATGCAGCAAGATAAGGAAGAACCTTCAGAGTCAGTCGGAGGGCATTCCAGGAGTTGGAAGCAACAAAGGAAAAAGCAGTCTTTCCTACTTCAGAGCTAAGAACCAACCAGTCATTTGAACATGTAGAATAGGTTCCAAGATTCCACAACAGTGTTGTGATGTAAGAGGGAAGTTTACCAATAAGGGCTTTAAGAATATACAAATACCAATGATGGTTACACCTTTAAACCAGGTTATACAACGGCATGCAAATTTCTCGATTCTGATTGGCCATTCACACGTCTTTATTGGCAACAATCCACGGTCCTGGGCTCAGGACCCGCCCACAACCGAATCACATAACCCTCCCCGGCTCACTCCGGGAGAAAACAAGATCGCGGACAACAAATGGTTATGTTGAAAGCACCATAACGACTAAATATGAAGCGATTCTGTCAAGGGGAATGTGTTAGTATTTTAAACAATGTTGGATGATGTAATTGATGAGTCTTGAGTCAATCTAGAACAAAAGAAAAATCGCGGTTTGATTGATAGATTAATTGATTGATTTAAATTTCTTCCTTCCTACTTTCTACTGACTGCAGCGTTCTCTCTCACACTGTCCGACGCTGGCGTACCCACAAACACACACACACACATACACACACACACACACACACATACACACACGCACGCACGCACACACACACACACACATACACACACACACGCACGCACACACACACACACACACACTCCTGTCTGCAACAGCGGGGGAGTCAGACTGAGAGAGAAGCAGCGCTGTTTTAAGTGAGCATGGTCTATTGAATTGATTGATTGGTTGATTGCTAATTTTATTACTGTACCCCTGGTTTCCAACTGGTTAAGTTTAGGCTAAAAGAAATAAATAAAAAAATAGGGCGAAGAAAACGTTTTTTTCCTATAGGGCAAAGAAAACGTTTTAATTTGTTTTACCTACTTTATATAGAAGGTTCTAAGAATGAAGTTATATGGAAAGTAGGTCTGCATTCCCTTAACAATTGTGTGTATTGAGCCGTACTGTATTGTACCCATTCTGCATCTGGTAATAAAATGTTCAATCAATCATTCCAATAATACACAGTTGGATGTGTTAGTTGGTTGGATGCACTTCAAGCTGCTTCCACATGAGGCAACTTCTCTCAATCATTCCAATAATACACAGTTGGATGTGTTAGTTTGGTTGGATGCACTTCAAGCTGCTTCCACATGGAGGCAACTTGTCTTTTTTGTAGTTGTGGGAACTACTTTTTCTGGCGGATGGTTTTTTCAATAAATCTTCGATTAATGTGTGTTTATTGTATAGAAATAAGGTTGGATGAATCTGGCAGTTGTATAAAAGCTTTACACCACGTGCAGTCGTGATTTGTGACCAATAAACCATGCCTAGGGGGGTCTAACGACCCTCGGCTGCGCCTCGGGCCTAACGACCACCCCTAGGCATGGTTTATTGGTCACAAACCACTCCTGCGTGTGATGTAATGCTTAATTAACAAGGAATGAGGTCCTCCACCCTTCACACAAAATCACAAAATATAGACTTAAACTAGAATAAAAGTATTAAGAAAATATTGAATGCTAAAATAAAGAATCTTAAAAATAAATAAAGTAGAAAAACAAGGCAAAAAAAAGTGACTGTTGCCTTAAAGAGGCACAGAATGAAACGGCCCTGGAGGAATGCATTTACCTAACGTACCAGAATGAGGGTTGTTAAAGATTCATGGTGTGGCTATGGGTTTTTCTCCCAGCCCTACGCTCTGTATGTTTTAACTTACTGAAGTCGTTCATCTCCAGTGTTTAGGCCTCACGCTTGCCTCAGTGACAACACAGCATTGTTTTTACAACACAGCGTTCACAGCCCCCCCCCCCCCCCCCCCCCACCGCCTCTCTGTCTCTCTGTCTCTCTCTGGGAGACTTGGCAGACTTGCTGGTCTTGTTTTGTCTAGCAGGGGGACTGACCTGTATTTCGTGCTGCTGCCGCGGCTGCTGCTCTCTCCTCTCCTGTGTGTGAATCACTCAAGGTGTGGCTGTCCCTCAAAAACAAGGGGCAGTGCTTCACCAGAGGCAGAAAGAGTAACCTAGAATTATACAACAATTCTCAAATAGTTTATTGCTTGAGAAGAAGTGCTGCTACTTCAAAGGAGTGAGATTTCACTTGGGTTGCACTGCAGTAAGAACGCAAGCTTGTGTTTTCTCGTAAACGAAAGATGTCATTATCATGTCGAGATGTCATCTCCCTGAACCCTGTGCCATGATGACAGACCCCCTATGCCATATAAACTCTGAACTCTGCCATGTTGACAGCCCCCCCATACCATATCAACTCTGAACTATTTTCACGATGCGTCATGATGTTTGCAGAGCTATATTCTATATTATAGCTATGGAGACAATACTATGGCTCATTTGACAGTCACTATCTCTTGTCCAATATATAAAAAATTGTAAATTTCTTCATGTATACGTTCGCGTGTTATCCCGTGGTGAATATTGTATAGTTTCAGTTGTTCCAATAACAGTATAGAAATGCCTCCGATACAGCGTAAAATGCTGGTATCGGCGAGTACGTGTCAAATCTATGCTCCGATCCCATATGATGTAATTTATCAACAACACATGCTGTATCCTCCTGCTGAGAGGGAGCATTATAAAACAAACATGTTTTTAATCGACCGTGAATTAAAGTGTCAAGTGTCATTTTAACAGCAGATACACTTTCTTAAATGCCATCGTCCCGACAGAGCGGTGTGACGGGGGGAGCTGCAATCTGTTCCACTTGCTGGTGTTACTATTAGCATTAGCTGAAAAGATAGCTCATTGAAACAACATCCGCTTTAACGTTACCTTGGCTAAAGTTGGGGCTATTCATAATCCAGCAATAATGGCTGCAGACCTGCAAGCAAAGTACAGCAAGTTGCCACAGGAGTATTCCAAGGTAAATCACTTTTTCACCAGTACTGTTACATTGTCTTTCAATCTAGCTCACGTTAACTAGTTCACGTTAACTGGCTAACCTAAGTGTCATCACTGACCGACCTCTCGCACACATGCACGCAATTAATGACATGTTGCGGACAGCCATATCAGTGACAATGTTTTTTTTTTTTTATCCACTTTTTCTCCCATTTTCTATTTTTCTCCCATCCCAATTTTCATATCGTCCAATTCAACCCTCCCCTGTCTTCGAACGTTGTTTCTTGCCTCCCACAAGCCGGCTGCAATGTGGACTAAGTCATACATAGCACGAGTCCCCTCCGATACTCGAGGTAACAGCCGTTGCATCTTTTCACCTGCGCGGCTCGATCTTTCAGCGTCGGGGGTCTGGGCTTTGGAGGGGCCCCGTCGCTTCCTGATTCTACTGCGCAGGCGCACCAACCGACCTGTAGGAGTCGCTGTCCACAACGCCCGATCCCCACCCTTCAGTTTCCCTCCCCGTAATACGGCCAATGTGTATTACTGTGGACGACCAGCTAAACTGAAAGCAATGTGGAGAGCGGGGCTCGAACAGGAGGCATCCTGTTCGAGCTCAGTCTCCAGCATTTGTTGCGAGCGCCTTGCCCACTGCGCCACGTAGCCGCCCATATCAGTGACAATGTTTAGCTTTTAGTGCCAAAGGATAAGAGTCTGAGGCGGAGTCTCAAAAGAGAATGTTGAATATTTATTGTGCATCGAAAATCACAACATACACGTTACTATCTAACTGAACCGGAGCCGACAGGATAGCAAGTGCAACAAAAGTGTATAGGATATTAAAATCGAAAAAACGATCTAAAAACGTAATATGTTTTTGGCGCTCAACGGTTGCGCCAATCACGTAATATTACGTGTTTGCTCGCCAACCATTGAGCGCCAAAAACGTAATATTACGTTTTTAGATTGTTCTTTCGATTTTAATATCCTACAGTAAAGACCATTGCTGCCTGGGCAGCGCAAACACTAATAAAGACCGTTAACCACTGTTTGCCATTGGTGTCATTAATAACCATGCTGGAATATGACTGCGTTTTCTTCGTTTCGTTCGATTAATACCCAGGGATTAAAGTTCTCCGTCAATTTGATTCCAAATTGCGACGGATTTTCTGTAAATTTTCTACCTGCATATGATTTGTAGAGGCATACAATCTATTTTGATGTCGGTATTAGGTAGCCTATATAAACAATAATACAAGAGCATATAAGAACAATGAATCTCACTGCCATGTAGCCTATATGTGATCAATACAAACTTGAACTTGAATTCCATCATGTCTGTGTGCGGGTCACTGCGGGAGCTCACAAGGCTGTTGTCACAATGTAAATAAAAACGTGCACTGAAAAGGTACAGTATGTAGTTGGTTGATTATTTGTATGACAGTCAGTAAAAGTATCCGTTTTATTCAATGAATTGAAAACATGCATTCCTCCCGGCATGCAGCAACGACATGTATCAGGCAAATGCGCATCGCAACATTGACTTGAGTGGAATCGCTTTCTATTCACATAACTGCATTTGTGATGGAGCTTTGACAGCTACATGGGTGGTACAGTAACAGTCTATTGCTCGATCCATCTCCAATATCACGATGGACCGTGCCGGTGGCCAAAGACCCGAGGGTGGAGAGGACTTGAATGTGCATGGGGATGGCATTTGTGCGTTTTGTTCCACGCTCCAATTTCGGTCTCAAATTGTGGTACAAATGAAGGCGGTGTCTCGGGTATAGCGGACTCTAGTTAATATTATGTTCTCTCTGCAATTAGACTGCCCCTCATTCATTCATTCATCCCTATCTGCTATCTCTGAAAACAGTTCCCCGCGGAGCGCAGTCAGTGCACCCCATAGTATTCGGAAAGAAAGACCTATTCCAAATGCTATATTTCTAGGGTTTGACAATAATTACACTACTGTCGCTATTTTACAATGAACTATAATGAATTACGGGTCCTACAGAACACACCAGTGTTGAAACTAATGCACGGAAGCTTATTTCCGCGTTGCAATATTATTATTCTACCGCTGGGCGCCAGGTACGCATGCTCGGAGCTGTGTGTAAATATACGCACAAAGTCAAGCACACGTTCAAATTGATAAGTTACACACTTTGCTTAGAAATGATCGTACGCACGGGTTACGCACATATCTGTGCGTATGCACCATTGATAAATGAGGGCCCAGGGGTCTGCAATTAAGTTTGGCCTTGGGATAGGCATTTTCCATTGGTTCTCCCAGCCCACGTGACCAGCATTTCCATTGGCTAGTGACAGACATAGATAATTGTGGAAATACAACAAATCTACGAAACCACTTACTGAGAAATCACCCAGACGTGACATATGCAAAAGCCAATGGGCCTCATGCATGAAGCGATAAATCGTTCTTAACTAGAATTTATTCTTATTTTGTTCTTACCTAGAATTCAGCAATGTTTTCTTATTGTTGCTTTTCTCTCAGGCAAGACCAAATTCTAAGAGTGGTCGAGAGCACTCTTACCCATATAAGAAAATTGTACCAAATTTCTTTTTTTATAAAAAAAAAAAAAAGCATACCATTGGTTAATTGCCCCCAAATACGACTTTGAAAATACAGAACTTTACAATTATTATTATAACTTATTTTGTTCTGTCTGAAATTGATCATATATTGCCGTTAGAACAGTTATGCTCAGCCTCTGGCCGCCCAGGCCATTGATTGATTGAAGATTTTATTAACAGATTGCAGAATGGGTACAATACAGTACAGCTCAATACACACACTTGTTAAGGGGATGCAGACCAGAGAAAGACTTTCGTCTTGTTTACATCAGGGTCCCCCATTTTCAATTCATAATGACATTTATGACATACACAACATACAGATATACAGATATATCATGACATTTATGACATACATGACAGTACTGTATACGTAGCATAGAACGCATATTTAGAGATTGTCTATATCAGTGGTTCCCAAACTTCTTGTTTATGCGGACCACTAGATTGTTATCAAGAACATTTGCAAACGGTAAAAAAGAAAAAAGAAAAAAAACAGACTTTGACCCGCGTCGCGGGCACTGTGTTCCGTTCTCAGAATGGATTTGAGAGAGATGTGCCATCCAGTCTGACTTGGAGCATGCACTGTACTATGCGCACTGCCAGTCAGGCTTATATACGGAGATATTCAGATATTCATATTAGATCTATTTGCAGAGCCAGATGAGTGGCTGCTTAACCGTTAAATATTTCCCAACCTACTGTGCGATTGGCTCTTGAATCGTTCAGTATTGACAAAGCCTGCTTTGCTGGAACGATTAATTTAGAACGTACTGTATATATATGTGTGTGCGCACTGCGGGAGGTGGCCAGAAGTGTGCAACTACTATTATATTACTACTATATTAATAGTCTATTCCACTATATAGCTATAGGTCAGGGGTCAGCAACCTTTACTATCAAAAGAGCCACTTTTCCCCCCTCCCACAAAATAAAATGCTCAGGGAGCCGCACAACCTATTTACCCTTAAAATGATGATAACACAGTGTATAACGTTTTATATATCCCCAAGCATACCCCGCAGGGCTGTATGCTAAGCTTTTTCACTAGGGGCACACTTGCCCCTAAATGAGAAATTTAGGGGCAAACATTTTTTTTAGGGGCACATTTTTAAATAACAATTTTACCATTATTTATATCGATTGTTTTTGATTTAAAAAAAAAGATTTTTTTTTAATGAAATATATATATTATATAATCATACTTGTAGTTGTATTATCTGCGAGACATCGCCACCACGCAACAAGTCAAAATGCTCGCTATATGCAACCAGCTCTACTGTCTGTGTGTACTCGAGTAGCCTCCAGCTACGGCCAGGATTCTCCGGAGCTGCAGCTTGACCCTATACTGTAGCCTCCAGCTACGGCCAGGATTCTCCGGCGCTGCAGCTGGACCCTATTGACTATATTCAGCGTGCCCTCAGCTCGAATACACATCGACTCAGTGTTATAAGACATTGATATCAGGAGCTATCTGTAGCTATTTAGTTTAATGGGACGTTTCGTTTTGAACAGTGAGCTAACGCGAGCTATCATGCACTACTAGACTTGCTGTAGCATTTGTTGATATCAGTAGCTAGCCGGCTGGCAGGCTCACCGAGGTCCCAGTGGCCCACTAGAGACTAGTGTTTACAACAGCCACGGGTGCGGGAGGGAGGAGGAGGAGGAGCAGCAGACGCCGCAGCTCTCTCTGTGTGTCTGAGTTCAGTTCAGTTCGGCTCACTATAGGAGGTCGAACGCGTCGAAAATATGAAGCAATACTAACTTTACTTTTCTTCATAGCTAAATGAATCAGCCAGTCTATCAGAGTGAGTGCTCAGTCGATTGTTCCCGCTGATCATACCTGCTGAGTGCTCACTGCTCAGCTCGCGTGAGTGACGTCATCGCGTCATCACACGCCTTGGATAATTTAGGAGTGAAATGCGAATGCAAGGCTTGAAAGCACTACTCGCAAGCCCGCCCCCAGATAATATTTACCAATCGCAACGGCCAATTAAAGGGGCAATTCGCGATAATCTCGTCGTGTACAGCCCTGGACCCCACATTTAGCATAAAACGCCTGACAATTGCATACCCAAAGTAATTTGAGATTTATTATACTTTATACTTATAGCACACAGTTTGTTGCATTAATGGAATTATAAAGGAAAATGTTTGACTTTTTATTGCTGTTTTTACCTGTTATAACAAAGGAAAACCTCAAACTCTTATGAAGAGGAGAAAAAATACTGGCTGTGTAGACCTATTTTTAAATAAAACACAGAAGAGGAGACAAAACACTGGTGTCTGTAGACCGACTTTGAAATAAAACCCTGAACTATTCAGGTATATTTGAGTCCTTCCCTTATTTGTGGAAAATCTATAAAATAAAAAGTAGTCCAATTTGAAAAAAGACTACCATGTGTAGACCTACTTTGAAATAAAACACAGAAAAGGAGAAAACACTGGCATCTGTAGACCTACTTTGAAATAAAACCCTGAACTATGCAGCTCTATTTGAGTCCTTCCCTTATTTGTGGAAAATCTATAAAATAAAAATAAAATGTTTCGTTGTTCGCAAATTTTGCACCACATATCAGGCATACAGGTAAGCCTGCATCGTTAGTCGTGAAAGCAAATTAATCTGTCCACGCTGAATTAAACCCTCTATTTTCCTCAGACTTTCCTTTTTTTGGATTTATCCATGGTTAGCTTACTGGGGGGTCGGAAACTCAAGATTAGCCACTTGCAGACGGCAGGGAGAGGCGCGGGGTGTGACGTACTGTATATTTTAGTTGATGAAATATTTTTGTTGACAAAATATTTTTGTTGATGAAATATTTTCTTTGGGGGGGCCAGGGAGCCGCAGCTGATTGGCTAAAGGCTAAAGCTAAAGCTATTTGAAAACGAAAGGGCGGCTAGGTGGTGTAGTGGGCAAGGCACTCGCCACCAGTGTGGAGACGCTAGGATTCGCGTGTTCGAATCCAGCTCTCCACATTGTTTTTCAGTTTGGCTGGTCGTCCGCAGTAATACACATTGGCCGTATTACGGGGAGGGAAAACTGAAGGGTGGGGATCGAACGTTGTGAACAAGCGAATCCTACAAGTCGGTTGGTGCGCCTGCGCAGTAGAATCAGGAAGTGTCGGGGGCAGCGTGAGCCTCCCACGCGTTACTCCTCGACACTGAGCGATCGAGCTGTGCAGGTGAAAAGATGCGACTGCTGTTACCTCAAGTACCGGAGGGGACTTGTGCTATGTATGACTTAGTCCACATTGCAGCCGGCTTGTGGGAGGCAAGAAACAGCGTTCGTGACAGGGGAGGGTTGAATTGGATGATACGAAATTGGGATGGGAGAAAATATGGAAAAATGGGAGAAAAAGTGGATAAAAAAAAAAAAAGCCATTTGAAAACGATTCATAAATCAGCCGGGAAATGACAACGTGTTGTGCGTATTCTAGTAAGGGGCGATTCCTGCGGAATCTTATTTTTTCTAGAAATTTCCAAAACTATACTCTTATTCAAAACGGAAATGTACAGATGAAAAAACAATCCGTTTCGTACATGTTGACTGCAAGCAAGTCATTGATAAGCGACTGGCGTATTAGACACATAGCCATAATTTAAGATAGTTTATGCGTTCACAAATGTGCTCGCCCTCTCATTGACTAAAGCGCTGGCACTCAAGCGATAAATAGCCCACCCCCTGCTGGCAATCAAAGTGTTAAGAGCTTTATTTGGGAGGATTGCATTCATGTCAACTCTACAGACATCCTTGGAATTAAATAATCATAAGTCATGCCTCAAGCGGCATCGTGATGTACGAAAATAAATAATAACACTACACCAAAACTGCAAATGACAGTGGATAAATAAATAAGAACTAAAGTTAATCGCGTGGATATAGCTATATAGTGGAATAGACTGTATTAATATTCCATATTTATACCGTCTTGTTGCGCGCTCCTGGCCACCTGTTCAGGCTGAAGCCTAAGTGTGTAATCAGGGAGCGAAATTAACTTTTTGACTCACCGGCCAGTGGCGGGTAGATGGGAAGAATCTACCCGCCAAGCATATTTCTTACCTGCCAACTTTTTTTTGATAAAAAAAATTATTATTATTTTATATATATATTTTTTTTAATAAGATATATATATTATATAATCATACTTGTGATTGTGTTATCTGCGACACATCGCCACCTCGCTGTCTGCAAACAGCTCCACTGTCTGTGTGTTAGGGCTGTCTTAAATGCTTCGAAGCTTCGAACGTTCGATTCGATGGCACAAGCTTCGAACATTAAAAAAAAAATCGAAGTTAAAAAAAAAAAAAATAAATCTATTTTTTTTTTTCATATTTTTTTTTTTTACTTCGATTTGTGTGTGTGTGTGTGTGTGTGTGAACTACCCATCCCAGTTAGGACAGCCAAATCCCGTCCAATCTTTCGCCGTCGACTAAAGACTCACTTCTTCAACCATTATCTGAAATGATAAAAAAAAAAAAAAAAAAATCTAACCGTGACTAACCTTACTGTCATGCACTTGTCCTAATAAACTAACCTACACTGTAACACGCAACACTTTGATGAACATTGTTACTCAGCTGATAGAGTTGTACCCTTCTTGCTGTCTTGTCGTACAGAACTTGTAAGTCGCTTTGGATAAAAGCGTCAGCTAAATGACTAAATGTAAGTGTGTGTGTGGGTGTGTGTAGGTGTGTGTGTGTGTGTGTGTGCGCGCACCTTGTAGAATTCCACACATAAGAAAGAAAGATACTGGGATGAATAAACAAAATAGGAAATAAAATGTAGAAATGCATGCAATACATAAATAAATATGAATCTCCATATATGAAATATAACATTTAGATAAGGTGCTACTGAGATGTTTTGGTGAGTTCTTTGTTTTTTTGTGGAAGTTGCCCTTCTTAAAAATGCATGAACATTCACTGATAATTGGTCTGTAGTGGAGTCTACAAGGTCTACATTGCCGGACCATGTAGAATCCGGACCTTGTAGACTGACATAATTCTGTGCATAGTTTAGTCTACACAGGCCATATTTCAAATAATCAAAATCTTACTTCATTCATCTTAAACATTCTTGATTTGGGGGATTGGTAGTTCCCATGAAATCTGAAGTTGTTCAAACGACAACAGCGATCCACCTTGAATTAAATCACACAGCCGAGTGAAACCTTGTTGGATGCGTCAGTCACGAAAGGGGCTACTTAATTAATTAATCCAACCCACTTTATTTATAGAGCACATTTAAAAACAACAACGTTTACGAGAGTGCTGTACAAGTCCCACAACATAAGATTAAAAAAATATATATATATATATATATAAAAAAAATATATAAAAAAAAAAAAAAAAAAAAAAAATTTTTATTTTTTTTTCGAAGCTTCGAATTAAAATCGAAGCTCGGCCCCGAAGCTTCGATTGCCAAAAAAAACTTCGAAGGTCAGCCCTACTGTGTGTATACTCGAGTGGCCTCCAGCTCCA
Organism: Notolepis coatsorum; assembly: GCF_963971535.1. Lineage (NCBI taxonomy): Eukaryota > Metazoa > Chordata > Actinopteri > Aulopiformes > Paralepididae > Notolepis > Notolepis coatsorum. Next base: position 23,228,858 of record NC_140177.1, on the reverse strand, counting down.
GCAAGGATTCTCCGGCGCTGCAGCTGGACCCTAAACGCTACATTCAGCATGCAAAAGGATTCTCCTGAGCTACAGCTGGACCCTATTCAGCAGCGATGTAAGCCAGGGACTCGAATACGCATGTTGTTGTAGGACATTGATGTCAGGAGCTTTCTGTAGCTACTGCTGGATGGCGTTGGGACAACGCCTCAGTGAACTATTTAGTTTACTGCGACATTTCGTAGTGACTAGTGAGCTACCTAGCCAACGGAGGTATTATGCACTGGACTATTGCTGGAGCATAAAATGTCGGGAGCTATCCGTAGCTAGCCGGCTGGATAACGTTACACAATGCCTCATGTATTAAACTAAGTGAATAGTTGACTGGGTCATTTTGTAACGGTAGCTAACGTTATCGCCACCACGCAACAAGTCAAAATGCTCGCTATCTGCAAACAGCTCTACTGTGTGTATACTCGAGTAGCCTCCAGCTCCAGCAAGGATTCTCCGGCGCTGCAGCTGGACCCTACTGGAGTTAACGTGTACTAGGTAGCTACCTATCCAACGGAGGTATTATGCACTACTAGACTTGCTGGAGCATTTGTTAGTAGCTAGCCGGCTAGATAACGGACAATGCCTCAGTATTAAACTAAAAGTGAATAGTTGACTGGGTCATTTTGTAACGGTAGCTAACGTTAGAGCAGTCAGCAGACTGCCCGGCCCGACTCTAGCCTCTCTGTTTACATGGGGTTGGGAGGGGCTGGAGGAGGGAGGAGCAGCGCGTTGCATGTCTGTGTGCTTGAGACAGCGAGTGAGAACTCCGCTAAGAATTGGATCATGTTATTCGATCGGTTTTCTTTTTTTTTAACTTTATTTTTTAGCGTTTATCGCTTTCCTGGTCAAGCATGACCGACAGTTGCAGGGTGAAACTGGAGAGAGAGCAGGGGGAGACATTCGGCAAATGACGGCGGGTCCGGGAATCGAACTCGGAGTCAACCAGATCCGTGACGCAGCACGGAGTCCCGCGCGAGCGTGGTAACATGGTGTGCTACTGGAGCACCCCTATTCGATCGGTTTTCACATGACTATTTCGTTGGCCGCCACATGGCGGACAGACCTCTCAGTCCCACCCGCCAAAGGTAAAATCTGCCCGCAAATGGCGCTTGGCGCGCTTTAATTTCGCTCCCTGTGTGTAATGAATGAACAGTAGGGATGGGTACCTTCACATTTGAACCGATACCGGTACCTGTGAATCGATACCGGTACCCAACGGTACCTTTTTTCGGTACTTAAGTCTCAAAAAATTTAATTGACCTACCTCAGTCGTAAAAAAAAATCCAAACTACCCATCCCTAATGAACAGTAGGCTTATAATATTCTAATTACTTGTTTCATTAGGAGATAGTAGATACTGTATGCGCTAGGGCTGGGCGATATGGCCAAAAACATTATCGCGATAAAATTATAAAATTATTTTCATATAACTCTATCGATAATTATCGTCGATATAATGTCTGTCAAGTTTAATTAACTTCTTATGCCCGGCGCCGATGGACGGGCTATTAATAGACTTGTTTTGCTGCTGCGAATGTCTCGAGTTGATGTCGTCATCAGTCCGCGCACGTTAGCAGTTAGCCGACAAGCGGTGTATCCCATGACAATGTACTAAATATGACCCTAAAATACTCTGTTTCGCCCCAATACATTGCAACGACGTCCACCGTATACCCACACTACTATAACCGTGGCATCAGAATTCACGCCACACACCCACTCGGCACGTGAACTATAAAATAGCGCCGTGCAAGCTAATTATCCTAGCCAGCCTGGTTTACAAAGTACTAAATATGACCCTAAAATACTCTGTTTCGCCCCAATACATTGCAATGACGTCCACCGTATACCCCACACTACTCTAACCGTGGCCTCAGAATTCACGCCACACACCCACTCTGCACGTAAACTATAAAATAGCGGCGTGCAAGCTAATTATCCTAGCCAGCCTTGTTGACTACTAGAGTCCTACCTCTCTACCCAGAGGTGCAGCGCGGGTCTCCTTCCGCTGTCCGCCATCTCCTTCACTGATTGGTTGTTAGTGCGTGTGCTCATATCCAAGCTTGGAAAATCGATATATCGAAACTTTGCGACCACGTTTCATGTTTATTTCGAGGAAATATTTTATCGCGATAGTTATCGTTATCGTTTTATCACCCAGCCCTAGTATGCGCTGCCCTATAGTAGTACGTATGTACAGTACACAACTTAGCATGACATCTTAAGGCTGTCATAGAGTCGGGCGTACTGTGAACGGACCGGACTCTGTGCGGCATGTCGGCAATCGTTTGAGGTTTCAGTCAAGCGTACCACCGCTTACCAATTACGCCTCTGTGGAGTCTGGTCCGCTCACGCCAGACTCTGTGGCGGCCTTAAGATGTCACGCTAAGATGTATTGTGTACTGTACTGTACTGTAGTAGAACTACAGTATGACTACTATAGGGCAGCGCAGTATCTGCAATCTCCTAATAAAACAAGTCATTCGAATAATATAAGCCTACTGTTAATTAATTACGCACATAGACTATACTAGAGCCATATGAAATCCGTTTAATTTTTTTCCAAATTCCATTTTATTTTTTTCCAAATTCCGTTTTTTCCGTTTTAATATTTCAGAATTCTGTATTTTGCTTTGTACGCTCATTTTACCATCAGAAATAGTGTCTAATAAGTGGAAATGAATAAATGTCCACAATTTAATAAGATATAACAGTCCATTTAATAGGGCTGTCTTAAATACTTCGAAGCTTCGTTCGATGGGCATGGGATTTGAATATGAAAATAAAATGTGATTATTAAAAAATATAAAAATATAAATGATATATAAATTTTTTTGCAAAATCAACTCTGCCTCTCTTTGTTAATTACAACAAGCAATGCTGTTTGTTATTTAAGATGAGGTCGGACTCGGCACTGACAGATTTGTGTTCATTGTGCTGCTTTTATAAAGCCTCAAATGACGGCTTACAATATTTCATGAAAGTGTTTTGTTTGTCTAAGATTTAAAAAGGTTTAAACTTTACAGCACTGACAAAGTTGAACAAAGTGCTGTACAAGTCCCACAACATTAAAAAAAAAAAAAAAAAAAAAAAAAAGTATAATTTTTTTTATTTTTTTTTATACAGTTGATTCCATTTTTATTGCTCAATTCCGCGATTCCGTGATCGCGGATTTCATATGGCTCTAACTATACAGTACGCGTGTGTGCGTGCGTGCTGTGGCAGGTGGCCAGGAGCGCGCAACAAGATGGTATAAATATGGAATATTACTACAGTCAATTCCACTATGGCTAATAGTGTGCTATATAATGATACATTTGAATCTAATAAACTTTTGCTCAGTCGCAAAGCGCTACTGTTGAATACAGGGCAATGCTGACCCTTGTTTTGCACATGGCCCTCGCATTATAATGAGCTGCTGCTGGAGGGGTGTGTCTGTATGCAAATGAAATAAACGAGAATGCGCTCCCCCCAGTCATTCGGGGTTCGCAGCTGTGATCATTTGGCAAGTTAAGACAGCCTCTCCATGCGTTGGTGAATCCGTGGGTAATTGTCGTCGGCTTTCTCTTATGACCTTCCAAGGAGGTTGTCGTAAGAGAAATCTTAAGATGTTGGTGAATGAGGTCCAGTATGCCTCATGACCAGGCATGCGTTGCTCATGGGATGACTGGTTGTACTATGTTTTAATGACGCCATGTGCATGTGTGCTCCCGGGCGTGTGCGCGCGCTCCCGCGCATGTGCATAAATGTTCCCTCGCATACACAGACTAAAGACAGTGCCTAATTGCCTCTACGAATGGAATGTAACACATTTCATTCACAAGTTTTGTGTGAATGTATCTGAGAACGTATTTGAACACACTTGACGATTGGCCGTATTGTTATGCAAAGTAGTACTTAGCGAGTGGGCGCATCAGTCGAGTGCAGCGCATTCCTGTGTGCATGCGTGCAGGGCACGAAATTAGAGCCCACCACCCGCCAATGGCGGGCATATTTTTGGTTTGGCGAGTGACACTGAGAGGTCTGCCCGCCACCTGGCGTGTAGTTCATATCGATACTCTTATTTAGAAAATCCTGTGCGGGTCTCATTTCCGCCCCAAGCGCAGCTCCAGTCATATCGATGGCTCCGGCAGTTAGCAACGTTCGGTTCATATGATACTCTTATTTTCAAGAAAACGTGGCAACGAGTCATATCCGCCCCAGTCCGTGCTTCTGCTCGTATCAACACAGAGGCAGTCTGCTCTAAGTCTAAGTGCGGACCTCCGTGAGCTAACGTTACTGTTTAAACAATGACCCAGTCAACTATTCACTTTTAGTTAATACATGACGAGGCATTGTCTAACGGTATCTAGCTGGCTAGCTACTGATGGCTGCTGATATCAACAAATGCTCCAGCAATAGTCGAGTGCATAATACCTCCGTTGAAGTCTGTTAGCTCGGTAGGCAACGTTAGCTCACGTTTAGCTCTATATGTTCCAGTAAACTAAATAGTTCACTGTGAGGCGCTGTCTTAACGTTATCTAGCTGGCTAGCAGTAGCTACAGATAGCTCCTGATATCAATGTCTTATAACATTGATTCGATGCGTATTCGAGCCCCTGAAAGGGGCTCGCTGAGGGTATGCTGAAATTGAATGTGATTTGACCAATAGGGTCCAGCTGCAGCGCCGGAGAATCCTGGCTGCATCTGGAGGCTACTAAGTATACACACAGACAGTGGAGCTGTTTGCAGATAGCGAGAAGTCACTTCAGAGAGAGAGTACAAATTTAACTCTGGCTTCTTTAAGTGTCTATTCTTCAACGGTTCAACGTAATAGCTTATCTACTTGAAATGTACTGAAAAAAATGTATATATGTGACACAAAAATGCGTATTCTTTTTGGCCGGTAAGAAATATGCTTGGCGGGTAGAATTTTCCCATCTATCCGCCACTGGCCGGTGAGTAGGGATGCCCCCCGGACCCCAGTTTTAAACGGGAACCGGTACTATATTAGAAAATACCGGAGTATTTATAAGCTCCGACGTCCTCGGTACTGCTATCGATACTCTAGAGAAATTATTATTATTATTATTATTATTATTTAAAAGTTGCGAACGATCTCTCCTCTCTCTGTCTCTGCACGAGAAGCGAGTCGCAGCGAGTCATTATTACACACACTCCTCGCGAGTCGCGCTACACATACATACGGGTACTCCTTAATGAAAGCGCTGTCAATAGTATGCAGCTGCAGCACGTCAGACCGCAGCGCTTACAAGCCCCGCACATACAAGCCCCGCACACCTGATGTGCTGCAGCTGGAAGCATCTCAGCGCTGTCTCCGTGCTGACGCGCGCTGCACACAGACACAGACAGCTCTGCATGGACTGAGTCGTGATGGCGGATAGAGCGAAGCGTTCACAAGTGCAACAAAACATTTGCCAGTAAGGGTGGCAATACGAGCAATCTATCAAAACATTTGTTGGCAAAACACTATATTAGTTTGCAGAAATGCGCCGTATTCGACTGCCTTGCGCGCAGTGGTCCATCTGCATCCACGTCCACTGCAGCCGGTAAGCCAAGATACGGAGTTTCCTAGGCTAATAACGAATTATTACAAATAGGCTAATAAACAAAATAATTGTTTAGCTACAAATACTACAATCTAAAAACTTTTTATAGATCGTCAAGCTGAGGTCAGCCACCAATGTGTCCCAGTGAGCCCACCACACATCCTCCCTCTACCTCCACCACCCAAAGTCCTTTCTCCCTAGCAGCTAGAGGAAAGATGACAGAGGATAGGGTGAACGAGTGTCACAGGGCTGTGACAAAGTTTGTTGTCAAAGGCCTGCACCCGTTCTCTACAGTGGAGTCCAAGGACTTTAGGTAACAACTAATCATTCAGTGTATATCGTTTTTTTTGTATACATAGTTGTCTAACTTGTCTGTTGTTGTTATAAGTTATTATTGAAGCAGCTATTCCCACCACTCCACACAAATTTACAATAATTCAATCATTTCTAATCTTTACTGTAGGGAGATGACCAATGCTCTCAACTGCAAATATAAAAATCATAAAAAAATTATCAAAAAGAACCGATAAGAGTATCGATAAAGTACCGAACCGTTAAGCAGTATCGATAGGAGTAGTAGTATCGATAAAATCCTAACGATACCCATCCCTACCGGTGAGTCAAAAAGTAAATTTCGTGCCCTGCATGCGTGTGCACATCCGTGCGCGTGCTTCTGCTCACAGACTGGTTGCACGGCCTGCAACCCCGTCCCATGAGCAACGCATCTCTGCTCATGACTATAAGAGGAATCTGATATTACTCTTAAGTGGGGAAGCATCAGTAATGCAACAGTACAACCACTGAAACGGAGTCATTTCAACAAGTGCAGACAGTTTCCTTCAGTAGTAGCATCGGTTTTCCAACTGTACTTCAGCTGCAGCTTAAACTGTAACCCGACAGCTGCCAGGCTGCACTAGTTAGCTAACATCAGTCTGAACGTGGATCATTGCAGTGGACTGTTATTTGCTCAATCTATTACTATTTGTCAAGAATATTGACAAATTCAACTCGAGTGCTGTTACTACAGGGAAAGGTTACTTGAGTAAAAGTACTGGTAGCATTAGATGTTAAAGGTGCTATAGATCATATTTTTTATGAAGATGAAGAAAATAATACCCCCCCCCCAAAAAAGATGATTGATTATGAATTTATCATTTAAAAAATGTTTACGGGTCCGAAATGAACGTTGTGTTTTATCTAGGGCTGTCACGATTAGTCGACAAGTACATTTAGTCGATTTGCATATTCATGAACAACGCATCGTATTGTTAATTGCATGTGCCTTTTGCGGTGGAAATGGCAGACGTTCAAAGTCGTAACATGCGCGAACGTGTAATCTAACTAATGCACAGTGAATCACGCTCAAAATAGAATTAACTTCTTCTCTTAGACCACTATTCGTGATTCTGCCTAGTGCCAGGACTCGACAGTCTCATAACTTCCGTGTTTCGCTCCAGCTGGAAGGGAGCCTGACCCCCCTATTTGTTGCCTGTCGATTGCCGTTTCAGGCGGCAAAATCCGTTCAGCGGTTCTCGAGTTACATGCCGATATGTGAGCGTGCGCCAATTAAGTACACGGCAGAGTCAGATTACCACCCCTACTCCCGGGGCTCTAGTCAATCATTTGGCGATCCCATGTGGGGATCTAATACGGTCTGTATTGATAGATTTATGATAAAAACAGCAGGGTCCCCAGATTTGGGGACCCTACAGCTTAACACTAAGGTTAACATGCTTTATGTCCTCGCCATTACTATATGCCCGTCGCGGTTAAAAACCTTTTTACATGCACATTTACATTTAGTCATTTAGCTGACGCTTTTATCCAAAGCGACTTACAAGTTCTGTACGACAAGCCATCAGGAAGGGTACAACTCTATCAGCTGAGTAACAATGTTCATCAAAGTGTTGAGTGCTATAATGTAGGTTAGTATATTAGGACAAGTGCATGACCGTAAGGTTAGTTAGGGTTAGAGTTATTTTATATATACCGGTATATATATATTTAATTTTATAATAATAAAAAAAAAAAATCAGATAATGATTGAAGAAGTGCGTCTTTAGTCGTCGGTGAAATATTGGACGGGTTTCGGCTGTCCTAACTGTGGTGGGAAGTTCGTTCCACCATTGTGGGGCAAGGACCGAGAATAGGCGACTTCTCTTTGATGACCCTCCCGGAGCTCGGATAGGAGTAGGTCTGATGTGGCCAGAAGATGCAGAGCGTAGGGGTCTTGAGGGTGTGTAGTTACTAGTTTAGTTAGAGACCATTGACCGGAGGTAGGCGGGAGCCGTTCCCTTCGCCGCACGATATGCCAGGTCGAGGGCCTTGAAGCGGATTTATGCGGCCATGGGGAGCCAGTGCAGGTCCCTGAGAAGTGGGGTGACATGGGCTGACTTCGGTAGGTTTGAGATCAGGCGGGCCTCTGCATTTTGAATGAGTTGAAGAGGCTTCATGGCAGTGGTCGGAAGGCCAGCAAGTAGTGCGTTGCAGTAGTCGAGGCGGGAGATGACTGTTGATTGGACGAGGACGGAGTTGGGTGGCTTCTTTTGTCAGGAAGGGGCGGATCCTTCTGACGTTGCTCAGGAGGAATCTGCATGTTCTAGTTGTCACTGCAATGTGAGCGGAGAAGTTCAACTGGTCGTCAAGGACAACGGGACACGGTCACAGTTGAATTCTCAACTGTGTGATGGAAAGGTCGGTCAGGGGGGAGGATTTGGCCGGCAGGTGAAGCAATTCTGTTTTGCGTCATGGTTCAGTTTGAGGTGGTTGGACGTCATCCAGGCGGAGATGTCAGACAGACAGGCCGAGATCGGCTCAGAGACGTGGATATCTGAGGGGGGGGAAGGAGAGTAAGAGTTGAGTATCATCGGCATAGCAATGATATGAGAAGGCATGAGACGTGATGATAATGTTACCCAGAGATTTAGTGTAGAGGGAGAAGGGAAGGGGACCAAGGACCGAGCAGCTAGCGCTTTTAACTAACGCTAGCTGCTAACAAAGCTAAACTAGCTCACAGGCACGGAAATCAGTTTCATGGAGTTCTAATAGTGAGGAAAGGGGGGGCTCTCCCTCTTTCTTTCTCTCTGTACGTTCAATGATGATGATACATGAAGTAGCCAAAATGTACACTGTAAAAATGAACTTGATAGTTGATGATAATAAATATTTCACTTCATTAGCAAAAATATTGTAACATCATTAAGTCTGTTTATAAGCTATTCTACCTCTCGTGTGTGTGTGCATGCATTTACTATATGCTACTCTTTTTCACATGGATTAGGCTAGCAATCCTGATTCCTGAGCCTATTTTATTCAAAAGGAAGATATTGATTTAAATATGTATATAGCCTATATATAAAAAATTTATTTTAATCATATCTCCTGTGCTGGCACTACCATAGCGTGGAGTGGAGAGAACACACAATATATAATAATTCATGGAAATATACTAAAAATCTATTTATGGCCGGTAATAATCTCTCGTCTGGCTGGTAGTTTTTTTAATCTAAAGCTAAAAAGGATGAGGATACTCAATAAACATTTTGAAATATTCAATTGAAATATATTTATCTGGTAAATGAATGGTTAAGGATTAATCGACTAATCGATCAAATAATCAACTGATTAATCGATAACAAAATAGTCGTTAGTGACAGCCCTAGTTTTATCTCTGTCCAACCGGCAGTATGCAGGTCGCTGAGTGAGTGAAACACTAGCTGGTAGAGATGGACACAAGTAATCATGTTTTCCCAGATCGAGTACTTGCATGAATTACTCAAGTGGTGCTCAAGTAATTGTTTAGGGAAATCTATTTTTAAAACGGATATTAACCCTTTCACTGCCACACGACAGAAGGTTAACTTAGTTTTTACTATCACACAACCGACGGTCGCCGGTAACCGGCTGTCGTGTGGCAGTGAAAGGGTTAACCTTCTGTGTATTGTCACAGTGAAAGGGTTAACCGTTTTGGTAGCGTGGCAGTTAAAGGGTTAACTAGTGATGCACGATATATCGGCCGCCACCTTAAATAGTTTCTAAATATCAGTCATTTCTGAAAATAAGTTACAAAAGTAAAAAAATTATGCGTTTTGGAAAATAGCTCTTTATTTGATTATCATAAAGTGTTTTCTATACAGAGATATCGACATCGGTAAAGAACAGCAATATTAATATCGGTTATCGGTATCGGCCACAATTTTCACATCGGTGCATCACATGGCAGAAGCAATAACGAGATATTGCACTGAGACACACACACACACATACACACACTACCGATTTTATTATGTCTCGCTCCACGGACATAACAATGCACAGCAATATACCTGATGCTTAATGCGTATTGTCAGTCAAAACAGTCGGTTACCATTTGTAATAATTACATTACCTCCTACTCTGTCTGCAGCAGGTCTCTCCGCTCATGGAACAGCATATTTCCGTAGTCTATGAACGCTACGCAAAGTGGGCGACATGTTATTGGCACAATTTGGAAATGCACAAACATGAACCGCTGTTTTGTGTATTTTAGATCAAGCTAAACTGGCTGTATTCCAGTGCAACCAACCATTTGCTGTAATGTTAAGCGCACTATCAATAGAGTCCATACCAAATACTTAAAAAAAAATAAAAGATTATTAGTAACTGCAAGTAATCGATTACTCATGCCTAGGGTGTACTGTTCACATTTGAACCGATACGGTACCGGTACCTGTGAATCGATACCGGTACCAAACGGTACCTTTTTTTTGGTACTTTAGTCTCTAAAAATGTAATCTACCTACCTAACTTTGTGAAAAAAATAATCCAAACTTCAAATAACCACACTTTCGACCGTTTTCGGCTTGCCATTGCCCCGACTGCTTTGTTGTTGAATCAAGTCAAATCCTAGGTAAGCGTATATTGTGCGTGTGAAGTGAACATTGACAAAATTTTTTATAAAAATAAAAAGGTGTAATTTTTTTTTTAAATAATTGGCGGTGGGCTGGGCGATATAACGATAACGATAAATATCGCGATATATTTTAATAATCGATATCGAATATCGAAATAAAAAAAATCGAAAAATCGTTTTTTTTTTTTTTTTTTATAATTTTTAATTTTTTTTACCTGCAACAGGGCAGTTTTAAAACCAGAGACAGTGGACAGACTTGTCTTTCTTGCCTGCAACTTAAAGTAATGGCTTTGCTTGTCCAAATGACAATACTGACCAAATTCAGATTTCTTTTTCTCTTGTCCATTTATTTTGTTTGCTTTCTAATTTAAAATACATTTTGAAACCGTCTGTACACAGTAGGCTATGTGTGCTAGCAGAACTAGACTCCAGTCACGAGTCACAGTGCACATGTGCGGTGGTTTGTCCACCAAAAAAGCGCCAAAAGATCGAAAATAAACTAGCAGAGCCAGAACTGTTCAACTCCTCTGGAGCCACAGCCAGCAGAGAAGCCGGTTTACTTTAGCTTTTAAACCAGCTTCAGCCTGAGAACTGGAGTGTGAGGGGATGTAACACTAAAGATGGCGGCAATGACAAAGAATTGCTGCAAAATAATTAATTTTTTTTTTATTTTTTTTTATACTTATAACAATTCGATAATTATCGATATCGAGAAATAAAATAAAATTATCATATCGTTATCGCGATATGATTTTTTTCCATATCGCCCAGCCCGTGAATCGATACTCGGTAGTACCGACGTGTTTCGGTAAGTACCTTTTAAAAGTACAGAATTCGGTACCCATCCCTACTCATGCCCATCCCTACTAGCTAGCGAACACGTACAATTTGTTCTGGTTTCAACAGTGAAATCCGTTTACTGATCAGTTGCTCGGTTGCTTAGAACATTTCTCAAACTGGAAGTCTTTTTTTTTAACTGCAAAGTAAAACTGTCAACATCTTTTATCTAATAAAATAAAGTTCAGTCGGTTCATCTCACTTCAATCATTTTTATTGCAGAACATGGTATTTTCTCAAGCAGACGGATGTAATCTGTGTTGCATGTACCTGACAAACTGAACTGTTTGTATTACAGTCATATTCCAACTTAACTGAATGCACATATGTGTGTGGACTACTGTACTATTACAGGTATTGAAATGAACAATGCAACTTCCTTATACAAATTTAATTTTTATTTTAATTGTTTATGAATAATTACCCGTCAGTGATCATGGCTTGGATCATCGGTTGTTATAATATTGATGTTTAAAGTGTGAAGGATGAGTCAGGAGAGTCAACAGGAAGGCAGACCTTCCAAGCTCAGAACAAGCTGGAGGAGCCTGAAGCACAAGTGAGTGAGTCAGATAGGGTCCAAAGGGGGGGGGGCCTGGGGGGGGGGGCCTCAGAAAGGAGCCAACCTCTGGGACTTGGCAGGCAGTAGTCTCTCGGACGGAGGCTGGGACTGTGGCTGGTTGGCTGGAGCTCCGGTGAGGGACGTAGCAGCGGTGGAACCAGAGAGGCCAGGGGCAGGCGAGTGGGCGGCTCTGTGACGGTGGTCTCTCGGAAGTCTTGGCCGATGTCTCCAGCTCCCCTCAGAGTCTTTCCTCAGCACCATTGTTGACGGGGCAGAGGACAGCAGAGCTATGTTGTTGGCAGCTACTGCACTCTTGAGTTGCACAAGCATGGGACTTGTCGGCCTGCTGGTGCAGCCATTTCTTGGGCCGGCAGATAGGCGCTAACAGGCACTTTTATCCCAGTGGGACCTTGACGGGCTGCATCAGTATAGGTGGGAATAGAGCTGGAGCACGGAAACTAAACGTAACTTTGCCCAGAGTATTGCTCCGCGGCGGCTCCATCCTGGCCAAATTCTCAATCGGGTCTCTGACATCAAGGCCACCTAATCATCCCTCCTTCCTTAATTGGCTGGTATCAATCATCCCTGTCTCCTGAGCCTTTCATCCATTGTGTAGTATGATGTTTGCCTGGTGCCAGTGTTTATGGCAGCCATTGAGCCTGCGTAGCCCAAGGTTGGGTGCTACACAGTGGTGGTGAAGGAGGTAATTTACACCCTTGTAAAGTGCTTTGAGTGTCTAGAAAAGCGCTATATAAATGCAATGATCATTAATTAATTAATTCACAGGCCAATGCAGGACCAAATAGCTAGATATTAGGGGTGGAACGGTACGCATTCGAACCGCACACCGTTCGGTATGACCTCCACGGCTCGGGCATGTGTGTATTGTTCGGTTATAAGTAACGTTAGCCTCGAGCTAGGCTAATGTTACGTTAGCCACGAGCTAACTAACTTTAGCCGTGAGCTAACTAATGTTAGCCGCAAGCTAACTGTGGAAACGCTCACAGCGAAGTGACTCCACGACACCAGAGTGGGGAAGGGGGGTATATTGATGAGGCTTGACAACAGAGGTTCAAAAATAACTGTTTGTGTTCAATAACGAGCCAGGAGACTAGAGCATGTGTGTCAACTGTGCGTCTGTTTTACATCCTGGTCCTGCTGGGACGTACCAACTCCACACACTACTCTGGGGGGTATATAACATTCCCCCTTCCCTTGTAACATCTCCTCTCTTTTTTTTTTTTTTTTAAGATAACAGTTACAACATTCCTTAGTGCAAATCACTATTAATACAAGAAACCCCATACACGTCCTTATATAAAACCCTAATAATATTTTCTGTGACTTTTCCTTTTTGATAAGAAAGTCTATAGTCCTGCTCCTCACCTACAAATCCCTCCATGCCCTCGCCCCCCGGTACCTGTCTGATCTCCTCCACCAGTACACTCCATCCCGGAACCTACGATCCTCTGATCTAGGTCTCCTCTCCATCCCTCGCACCAGGTTACGGACTTTTGGGGACAGAGCCTTCAGCGTGGCGTCCCCTACCCTCTGGAACTCTCTCCCCCCCCGAAATCCGCAACGCCCCAACCCTGGACACCTTCAAATCCGCTCTAAAAACACACCTCTTCACCAAGGCTTTCCCCATCAGTTAGTTTTAGATTAAATTAGGTCCATTATCCCCTACTTTCCCTCATCCCCTCTTCCCCCTCCCCCCCTACTTTCCTTGCCCTATTTTTTGTCCTGATTGTAAAGCGACCTTGGGTTCTATGAAAGGCGCTATATAAATTTGATTTATTATTATTATTATTATTATTATAGTGTTGGTTGAGCATATGTATACTTTATGTTGATGGCCTTTGTCTATAATGTGGCCACAAAAATGGAAAGGTTTAATTATTTAGTTTGTTTGCACTAAGTTAATACTTTGACAAATGTTGCCTATATTTTTCAGTCAGTTCGGTCTTTGTGTGCCAAACATTATTTAAGGCAAACCGCTGTAAACCTTATTTTTTACCAAATAAATGAGAAGCATGTTTAAATCGGCAATGCCTCCCCTCTTGCTGTACCAAAATCTCTCCTAGCTGTAACCCGGTCACTGTCAAACTGCCTCATTCTTTCAGTTTTTGCATGACTATGTCCTTGAGAATAACTGAAAAGTTTATTTTCAGGCTATATATCTTATGCTGATGTATGGTATTTTGAGTGTTAAATCTTTTTTAAATAAAAAAACAACGTATATCGAACCAAACCGAAAACCGTGACACCAAGAACGTGATACGAACCGAACCGTAGATTTTGTGAACCGTTCCACCCCTACTAGATATCATCATAGCTTCTCAAATTGAATGTCAGCGCTGGTCAGTGAGTGTTGTGTGGCTCAGGAGGTAGAGCGGTCGTCTGGTATTCAGAAGGTTCCCACTCCTCTCAGGCAGCATGTCACAAGTGTCCTTGAGTAAGACATTTAACCCCTAATTGATGAGCAGGTTGGCACCTTGCATGGTTGCAGCCGTCATCGGTGTGTGAAATGAATGGGTGAATGTGAGGAACAGAAAATTGTAAAGCGCTTTAGATACAAGCGCTATATGAATGCACCATTTAGGCCTACCATTAACCATTATGCATCATTGGAATTCCGATTATTCTCTACCTGGGCGGGTCTTAATCTACCTGCTCTCAAGGGACTGAAATGTGGCACCCATTGTTCTAAGCACCTATTTGGGTACCCAACCCTGCACATCTACAGGAAGCACCTCTGGCCCTGAGAAGATCTGTCAGGAGGACATCTCTACATCGTTCTTTTTGTTATCTTGGAAGTCGCCCTTGAAGCAGAGGCATCCATGTGTGGCGCAAACCGCCGTGTGGAAGAAGTGGGGCAGGGTGTTGCTGTTGCCGCCTTTTGCTGACTATTATGAAGGGCGGAGTGCTGGGAGGTTATCGGTGCGTGTCAAATTCTTTCAGCGTGAGCGTGTGTTGTTGCACACGGAAGGTCAAAGAGGAAATGCAAGATGGGAACAAGTGAATCTTCTCTGTAGTTCTACTTTCACTAGTTGCATTTGATAGTATTCTCACCACAGACATCCAAGATATAGGACCCGACTATCCCCAAGGGGATCAATAAAGGAATGTCTTATCTTATCTTGTATTGGGTGGTGTTGGATTGCAGACACTGTTTGTCAGGGTTTCCTTTTCTTTGGTTTGAGTCTGGGTAACTCCCTGACTATGCATGCTAAGAAAATATGTTCCTCATAGAAGCATGGGGGGAGGGGAGGTACAGGTATGGGCAGGGTAATGGCAGAAAGACACAAATGCAGGCAATGAAATTAGATCTGAATATAAAAATATGAGAACAAATAAATGGTGTGAACAATATGATTAACTCTGAATATAAAGAACATGTAAGAAATATGAGAAAAATAAACAGTGTAAACAAAGGTCTAGAAGAGTGTGTGTGCCCGCCCTATCGACAACAATAAATATAGGCAATAAAAAATTTGTCTGATTCATCACACCTTTAACAAGCCCTCACTGGTGTTTCTATGACGATCCATCTGTGTTCAAGATATTCTCAAGTCCTTTGAATTACGTAGAGGAATATCCTGACTACTGAGCCTGTTGAGTTTGAAATGATTCATCTATGAATCTACATGCATTCATATGCCTTAACTCCCATACGACCAGGCTTTATTTCAGCTATAAAATAAAAATTGTATAATGATATCTATCAATTTAACAATTATTTCTTTATTTGCTGTAAAATATTTTTCTACAGGAATCCATTTCACATGGGAGACCTTAGTGATGAGGAGAAACATGGTTGTGTTTTGTTTTGCCCTGGTTAGATTATATTCAAATGTATTGTCATTATACACTATATACAGCACAAGTACAGTACAACAAAAATAAGTTTGGCATCCAACAGAGTAAAGTGCAATAGTAATATACAATGTAGGTTATTAACCTTGGTATAACATATATAAATTAGTACTACGGAGTATAAGGCTGATCACATGTATGTACAGAGTTATAGTATTAATATGTACAGCGATACAGGTATATAGACACTATGGTAAGTCATACTGGCCACGTGGCCAGCAGTGTTTAGTAAGAGTAGGTAAGGGATATGTACAGATAATATTGATATAGTATCTACAGATATGTAAAAAGGATTATATGCAGTATACAGACGGATATGGATATATATATACAGTAAGAATACATATTTATTATTTATATATATATATTATATGGTATATACTGCATTATTGTACATGCTATCATACAGAGTTATATGGGTTATATACAAGTGTATAAGTAGTAGGGAGGGGTGTAACGATGCATCGATCCTAATCTGACGATTCAACTGCATCGATTTGAAAATATTAGAATCTATTAGAATAGATTTTTTTTTTAAACAAATGTGTGTATTGTTTTTATTGACCTATAGTCCATTCATGCCGAGTGAATCAATTCCCCCAGCCACATTTGTGTATTCAAATTTTTTTGGGGAATTAAATGATAGAAAATGAATCGAATCGAATCGTGGTCAAATGAAGAGATTTCATGATGCATTGAATTGTTGCCTGAAGAATCGTAATCGAATCTTGTAATCGTTGTGAGGTCGAATCGTTACACCCCTAATAAGTAGGTATATATAAAAATTATATGCAGGTATTTTCAGACGGATATGTATATATATATATGCGCTAAATATAAATGGGTATCTGAAAAACGAAAGCCCTTTCTGACCGTTTGTCACCAGGCTATTCTCTTTATTACTTGCTAAACCAGTGGTTCTGGGTGTCAGACATGCCGCCGCTGGTTAGCAAACAGTGCTCTCTGTCATTACGTCCTCCTCGTCCCACACGCTGGTCTGAGCAGAGACCTGGAACCGCCTGGGGAGGCAGGGTTATGATTAGCTGTTATGATTGCGTATGCAAAATTTAATTACAGCCGACGCAGCAAATGGCAGATCCACATTATAGCATTTAGAAGCTAAGAAAGGTGGCGCCTCCCGTTAGTTTCACTTTTCTTTTTTTTAATACTGTATTCTTTCTTTAAAAAAACTAATATAATTTGACACAATACAGTGTACTTGGGGAGTAGTGGTGTTAATGCTGGGTGCAACATAAAGGCATTTCACAGGCGTTTTGGACATAACATTTCAAATGAATCTACTCTGACTATTACAGTAACTAGAGTAATGGGTTTCTGGTAGTTTCCACCTTTGAGCTTCACATGGCAATAATCTCACAGGTAGCAGGTTACAGACACCGCTCACTTAACAGTAATGTGATACATGTCCCCAAGAAATGTCTTTTTCTTCTCCAAATAGCACAGAGATGATTATTTATTGTCTTTCAAAAATACAAAAATCCTGAACATGATACCCTATCCACAATAATGTATCGCCAATCTTTTTTTCAGTGTTTGTTTATTCCATAAATCTCAATGGCTGAAATGCAGAAATGCTAGCGATGCAGTGCACTGATACTGGTATCGGGTGTCTGTCTGATACCAGGCTAAAGTGAGGTGTCCGGTATCCGAGGATTTTCCCCCGTACTATACCATCTGACACCAAGAAACATGAAACATGCTAGAAAAATCAAAGAAAAGTCACTTGATTTGATTGATTGAAGTTTATTTCAAATATGCAAACAACAAACAAACATCAAGTACAGTATATAGACTTAAGCTGTTCAAATAATAAATGTTTATAAAAAATAAAAATAAAAAGATAAACAAAGAAACACAAGTGAAATATCTTTTTTTGTTGTCATTTACATATTTGAAAAGGAGTGGGAGGAAGCATACTGTAGTGGAAAATGTATGGTTACTATACCATAAAATCATAATTACTATTAATCTACAATTCAGTGATATTGAAGTCATGTAAAGACACTATCCTCCCACAGAGGTCTGTCAACGTCAGTGTTTACATTTTTTACACTGTCTTCTTTACATGACTTCAATATCACTGAATTGTAGATTAATAGTAATTATGATTGTATGGTATAGTAACTAACCAATATACATTTTTAATTATATTTAATTCCACCCCTTTTTTACTCATCAGATCATACTATATTAACTATACTAATTTACTAACTAACATACTTTACTAACGGCTTGTTTTCTTGTCAGACTTATATTGAATTCTTTATTTTTTACTTAGCACATTATATCTCTTTATTACATGGCGTTTTTCACATTCGCCGAAATGCTTGCTTGTGATTGGTCAATAGCCCCCCGACAGCGGTCATTATTTTTCAATAATGACCGCTGTGGGACAATAATGACCGATGTGCGCAGCTGTTCGCAATCAAGCCCACATCAGTGCAGCAAATCAGACACACCTGCCGCTGCTGCACTGACAGCGGAGTGTGTGTAGATTACAGCGGAGCCAGAACAGAGGCTGCCCGCGATAATAATAATCACTTTATTTGGGCTGACAGAGCCACAGAACAACTGCGATTTGTCAAATGAATTAGGTATATTGTTAGTAAGTTAGCCATGTAATAAGCGGGATAATGTATAGCTTTACTCGGTCATTGTCGCAAAATAATTGACCTTCACTGACGTTTAAAACACCTCGCCGAAGCGGCTCGGTATTTTAAACTACGTGTCGGTCAATTATTTTGCGACAATGACCTCGTAGCTATTAGGGCTGGGCGATATGGCCTAAATATGATATCACGATATTTTCTGACCTTTCGGCGATACACGATACACATCACGATGTTTTTCTTTTTTACCCCAAACGATTCATTATGAGGCTTACCAAGACAGTATTTGAGTTTGCAAGCTAACATTAAAGACAAAATAAAATACCCATGCATTTAGCATTTTTATATTATATATTAGATTTAGATTATTGGATTATTAGATTATAATATATTGCATATATTTAGCAATGAGATATTATATGATTTAGATATGAAATATGGTTAATTGAAAATGGGGGACCCTGATGTAAACAAGACAAAAGTCTTTCTCTGGTCTGCATCCCCTTAACAATTGTATGTATTGAGCTGTACTGTACCCATTCTGCAATATGTTAATAAAGTTTTAAATCAATCAATCAATCAATCAATCAATAGCATTTTAGCATTTTTATGAAACTACTATATATTTGTATGTCTCTAAATGTTTTGATGAATTGAAAATGGAGGACCCTTATGTAAAAAAGCCGAAAGTCTTTTTCTGGTCTTCATCCTCCTGTACTGTATTGTACCCATTCTGCAATATGTTAATAACGTTTTCATTCATTCATTCTGACGGACAACAGAATAATTTTGATTGACAGTCGAGTCTGCCAATTACGTCACACCGCTTGCACCCGCCCTGCTGTTCTTAGCACCAATCGGCAAGCTCTATTAGTTTTTTACTTCCTGAATGTCCGGTGTGCTGACATCAACAAAGCTACTTACATTAGCTCCCCGCGACCGACTAGTAGGAGACCAGTGCACCACAGGATGACTAAATGAGCCATAATGATTTTACCTCAACGAATGTTATAATAAAAGCCTTTCCATACATCTGTCTGATTGAAAACTTTATTAACAGACCGCGGAATGGGCATATCTCAACACGGGCTGAGATATGAACGAGTAACGTGTGGACCAGATTGACGCGACACAATCCTATTGGGCAAAACATCACGATATCCACGATACGTTGAAAAAGTGTATTGTTAATGAACTGTACCCGATATTTATATAATATCGTCATATCGCCCAGCCCTAGTAGCTATACATTATCCCTTACCTAATGGGGAGAAATGTATTATATTTCGCATCCAGTGACGCCAAACTGATGGTCAGAGTCTATACTTTAAGCAGTATCGCACGCATGTGCTGATATTTTGTATAGCGGCAAGACCTCGAGTGTGATATTGCTTTTATGCAACAGTTCTACAATCGCCATTTATTAGTTAACAGTAATAAGCGACAACAGATTATGATTTATTTGTTTATTTAATCATTTATTTAGCTCCGACAACAAATAGTTCCACAACTGCACTCTTGAACTTGGACGGTTGCCAGGCAACCTGAACACAAAATTTTCCTGCACAGCTTGTTACTTTGTATAGATCTACTTTGCATCATGTACATTCATCTGGACGTTTCCATTCATTGTGCAACCGATATGTAGCCTAATTATCGGTTATTAATAGAACACCTGTGGCGGAGTGATACATATGAAGACGGTTAAAAGTCCCCAGTGCTGTTATACTGAATGTCAGCACTCATGGAATGCCTCTTGTCCAATCAAATGACTGACTTGGTTGGAACTAACTGTTGTATACTGTTGAGTCAAAGCGATGGATGAGATCTGTACTTGGTATCAGCCGATACTGAACCCTTAGGACTCTGAATCGGTATTGGCAGTGAAAAAGTGGTATCGGTGCATCTAGCGGTGTCGTGATTAATCGAATAAATGGATTACAAGAAGTAATTGATTTATCTTTTTTAATGACTGCGTCGATCATTTGTGGCGGTTAAATGTTCCACAGCGTCTTAAGTTTGACAGAAACATACTCTTACTCATAGTAGCCTATATATTCAGATTCTTTATTGCCTATATTTATTGTAACAGGCTATAATATAACCGATAGGGCATACAGACCCTCATCTGCACCATTGTTTACACCATTTATTTTTTCTCATATTTTTATACTCTATAAATAAATCGAATTGTATCGCCTATATTTATGTCTTTCTACTGCCTGTCTTTGTATACCTGTATCTCCCCCCTCCCTCATGCTGCTACGATGCCCGAATTTCCCCAAGGGGATCAATAAAGGAATATCTTAAAATACAAAAGAAGACTAATCATTTCATTCGGAAGAGAGAAAAAAATGTAAACTTAAATGAAAATGTTTTTTTTTTTATCATTTAGATGCACCGATTAATCTATAGAATAACTGTTGAATGAATGGATTAAACGGTAATTGGTAGCGGCTCTAGGGACCATCCCTGACATTTCTCTCTCCTGAACAAGAGTAAAAAGAAGTGTTTCCCACAAAGGCTGGTTTGACAGACCAGGTTTGCAAATGAGAATGGATGACTTGGGCCTAACCGTGTGAGGACGGCGTTATTGATGGGCTCCTCGTCGTGAGGGCAGCTCAATGTGTATTTAATAGGTTAGTCAGAGGTGTGGAGTGGATGTGTGGAGAGGGGGGGCGGGTCGTGCACCTTGTTTTCCTACCTTTTCCTTTCTTGCCTTTTGTGGGGACCAAGTGTCTGGGCTTCTTTTGTTGTTTACTGGTTGCCATTGACTGGTCCCCCCAAGGTGAAGGAGCTATGTTGGGGTTAGGGTAAGGAGGAGTTAGGGAACGAATGATCTCCGACCAGCGACCACTGTATATCAATTTGTGACTCCGTTTTATTCTGATTTATTGTGCCTATATATGAAATTGCTGAGAAACAATGTCTTGTTTTGTAAGCTCGTCGTTGCTCGTAATGTAAATGATGGTAACCTCAGTGTCTTATGAGTTGAAATAAAGGTTTGAAATTAAATGAAAATGAAATGAATATAAATTAGGGATGCTCGATATTGGCTTTTTTACCGATACCGATATTCCGATATTGTCCAACTCTTAATTTCGATACCGATACCGATATCAACCGATACCGATATATGCAGGGTTTCCCCCCAAAAAAACTGAATAATTTCAGGTAATTAATCATTTCACTGGATGCATTCAAAAGGCTTTCTAAATGTAAGCATTATCTGTGCAAAATATGATAATTAAAAAAGTAAAAATTAACATTACATATCTCTTGTTGTTGAATTAAACCAACATGCATACTTTTGACAATAAATAAAATAAGAATTGGTTCTTACTTGCTTGCCTGGGTAAATAAAGGTTAAATAAATGTAAAAAAAAAATATATATATATATTGTTTTTTTTCTTTTTTTTTCCCGATACCGATATTTTCCGATATCACATTTTACTGCCGATATCGGCCGATAATATCGGACATCCCTAATATAAATCTATAGAATGTTCCCACAACACATGGGTGGGTTGTGTGTGTGTGTGTGTGTGCACACGTGTGCCTGAGAGACTACAGCAGCTTCCTTGCAGTCAAACAGTGATGTGTGCTTTAGGTGTGTCTGTCGCTCAACGGGTGCTTTTTAAACAGGCCGAGGTCACGTTACACACGGCCCTGCCTCACTTCCCTCTGGTGTTATCCTGCGTGAAACCAATTAGAAACTAAATACTCCTTGGCTCCATGATGGACTCTAGAATATTGATCTTTCTCTCTATTTCTTAACCATCTCTTTTGACGGAACACATCCTATTAAAGCACCCTGTCAGCCTGTGTTTCTCTGATTACAGGCTGTTAGGAATATTTCTACGCCTTTCCTGGTCTCTCTTTTATGCTTTGCTAAAGTTTGTTTGTTCGGCAGTATGACTGGTTCTACCACCCACAGTAGAAATTGAACAATAGAATGGTGTTCGCTTAGTGAGTTTCTACTGAAGCCTTATGGTTTGGAGTGTTCGAGATTCTACTGAAGCCTTATGGTTTTGGAGTGTCAAAGTCAAAGATTTTATTTGCCATGTATGGACGAATCCACATTGGAATACAGGTACAGAGCAAACACTGTGCGTCTACAACTAATCCAATACAGGAGCAGAGTAGAAACAGTACAGGAAAAATATGTAAAAACACAGACAGTATAAAAGGACAAATGCTAAAATTGATATCAACATCCCCTAAAAGTGCATATCATAGTTAAGTGCATAGTGGCACAAATTACAGTAAAACTGCATATAATCAAAGTGCATGATGCACAGACACACAAACAGCACTTCCACAAACCTGACTAATAACACTAATAAACACACAGAAACAAAATAGGATAAAATACAAAACTAGCCTTTGGAGTTATTCAGGCTGCACACAGCACTGGGGAAGAAGCTCTTAGTAAACCGAGAGGTGGAGCATGTGATGGAGCGGTAGCGTCTGCCCGAGGGGAGGGGGACAAAGAGGCCTGCAGCTGGGTGACCAGAGGGGTCGTTGATAATGCCAGAGGCACGGGAAAGCAGCCTGGCACCATAGATCTCTTCTAGAGCTGGCAGGCTAAACCCGATTGTCTTGCGTGCGAGACGCGCACAATTCTGTTCAGAGATTTCTTCTCCTGGTCTGTGATGTTACCAAACCATACAGTACAGGAGGAAGTAAGAACGCTCTCGATCACACAGCGATAGAAGTTGTGTAGAATCACCCTGTTATTTGTGAACTCTTTCAGTTTCCTGAGAAAGAAAAGACGTTGCTGGGACTTTTTAACAATGGTTTTGGTATTGGAGTGCCAGCTCAGGTCATTTGAAATAGTGACCCCAAGAAATTTAAAACTGCTCTCCATCTCCACCTCTGAGCCATTTATGGTAATAGGGAGATGTTGCTACGTCTAAAATCGATGACTAGCTCCTTCGTTTTGGAAGCATTCAGGGTGAGGTTATTGGTCTCACTCCACCTAACTGTTGAGATTCTACTGAAGCCTTATGGTTTTGGAGTGTTGAGATTCTACTGAAGCCTTATGGTTTGGAGTGTTGAGGTTCTACTGAAGCCTTATGGTTTGGAGTGTTGAGGTTCTACTGAAGCCTTATGGTTTTGGAGTGTTGAGATTCTACTGAAGCCTTATGGTTACTTTGGAGTGTTGAGTTGACAATGATCACCGGTATCTGTGTTTAAAATAACTACTGCTGCTGAGTCAAGTGGAAGTCTATCTATGATGTACACACAACAGTAGATCAGCCCCACCGACCCTCGAGGGCCTGTCTCACACACAAACACACACACACACACACACACACCACACCACCCCCCCCCCCCACACACACACACACACACACACACACACACACACACAGAGTGAGGCACACTCTTGGCCAGAGCTGGTACCCATATCCTTTCAAGCTGTGAGCCATACAGCCTCCATAGCATTCAATGAAAGTCCACATTTCTTTTCTTTCATTGACTCCTCCAGCTCTCTGGAAGAGTTCCAGAACACTGAAGAGTCTATACTGAACACTGAAGAGTCTATACTGAACAGACTGAAGAGTCTATACTGAACACTGAAGAGTCTATACTGAACACTGAAGAGTCTATACTGAACACTGAAGAGTCTATACTGAACAGACTGAAGAGTCTATACTGAACACTGAAGAGTAGGGCTGCAACTAATGACTATTTTGGTAGTCGACTAATCTGTCGATTATTTTTTCGATTAGTCGACTAATCGAAAAACAATTATATAAAAAAAATAAAAATAAACGATTTTATTTTTTTTATTTTTTTTGCACTACCTATCTTTGTGAAAGTGGCTTCTCAGCTCTGGTTGTCATTTGTCATAAATGTATAGATGTAGCAGTACTGTCTATCTGTATGTCATGTATGTCATATGTCCTGATGAATTGAAAATGGGGGACCCTGATGTAAACAAGACGAAAGTCTTTCTCTGGTCTGCATCCCCTTAACAATTGTGTGTATTGAGCTGTACTGTATTGTACCCATTCTGCAATCTGTTAATAAAGTTTTCAATCAATCAGAGAGAGAGAGAGAGAGAGGTAGATAGATAGAGAGATAGAGAGAGAGAAGACATGTGTGGCTGCCGCCATGGCGGACATCTGTGCTCTACTGAGCGCACCTTTCTAGTCCCCAGATGAATGTGCTCTCTAGACTTTGGCACAGTTTCGCGCGACGTGTATTCTCGAGAATGATAATAATAAAATGCTCTTCAGATTATATTATCAACGACAGACAGCGTCAATGTGAGAAACACAATCCCTCTCGCTCTGAAGAATATGCATATTAGATCACTGTGATTAACCGCGACAGGCATATAGTTAGAGCCATATGAAATCCGCGTTCACGGAATCGCGGACGGAATCGCGGAATTAACCAATAAAAATGGAATCAACTGCAAAACGTGGAATATTGCAGAATTTGGCCTAATCTGGACTGAAATTTCGTTTTTGGGTGGAACGTTTGGTGCACACGCGACCGGGGAGGCGGGGACGCTACAGCGTGTTACACACAACACAGCGGTGCTCAAGCGTCTGGCTGCTTCGTCAAGAAGCTAAAAAAATCCACAATAAGCCCTCAATTCAGAGCAGAACAGTATCCTAATGACTTTTATGCCTCCGGTGATAAGGTGTTTTGCTAATTCTGTCAACGTTCCGTGGACTGGACCCGCAAAAACACTTGCGACACTATTGTGATTAAATAGCTATAACGTTAGGACATGATAGCTTCTAGCTAAATCTAGTGCACCCATCCATTTGTTTAATGCAATAGCTATGTAACGTTATAGGACTATAGATGGAAATTATAGCTTCTAGAAGTTCTAGCTAAATCTGGTGCACCCATCCATTTGTTTAATGCAAACGATTGTCATTATACACTGCCCTTTATAATCTAAATAAACTTAAATAGCTATGAAACGTTACAGTACATAGGACTATAGATGGAAATGATAGCTTCTTGCTAAATCTAGTGCACCCATCCATTTGTTTAATGCAAACGATTGTCATTATACACTGTCCTTTATAAACGAAATAAACTAAACTAAAGGTGCCTAAATTATGCATTACTATATTTCATCACAATATAATAGATATAGCTAGGTTACTGACATTGTCATTGTGATAATGTCAGTAGTAGCTAGCTGTATCTATTGTTTACACTTGAAATATGTATTTTATTTTTATTTTGTCACAATATTAATTGAAAAATATTGTGTAAAATTGAAATGTATTTCTGAGTTGCAGCACTTAAAAACATTAAATGGACTGTTATATCTTATTAAATTGTGGACATTTATTCATTCCCACTTAGACACTATTTCTGATGGTAAAATGAGCATAAAAAGCAAAATACAGAATTCTGAAATATTAAAACGGAAAAAATGGAATTTGGGAAAAAATAAAATGGAATTTGGAAAATAATAAAACGGATTTCATATGGCTCTACATATAGTAAATAAGGATATAAAGTATGTTAAAGACGCATTTATTGGACGCGTTGCGCGCAGAATTTACATAGAAACAGCGCGACTCCCGAGTCCCAAGAGGAGTTATCACAGGCTGCAGAACGCAGGACTGAAGAGCTCACGTTGCGCATGTAATGACTGAAGCCGCGTTTTGATGACATCATCACAACAACACGCGTTAGGTTACAGGTTGTTTCTGTTTCGGTGATATATTTTCGGTGAAAACTCTTTCGGCCAAAAGCCGAAAGGCCATTTTCGGCCGAAAACTTTCGGTGGCCGAAATTTTGGTGCATCCCTACATAACACTGTGTATTTTGTCACCTATCTCAAAATCCAAAAGGTCAAAACATTTCTTACTGCACGCTTATCTCAATAAGTGTAACTAAAATGTGTAAATTATACTTCCAATTCAAATCGATGCCTTGTCAATGTTAAGTTAAGTTTCCAATGTTCTCTCTGAATGTAACATCCATAACGCTGGAATTGCCCTTATGTAGTATGGGTGATATATTGATCAGATCGAAATGAATAGACAATTGTGCTGAAAATGACGTCGGCGTCCTCTTACCGTTCGCCAACGAGACTGGAGGAAAAATATCCCAATTATTTGACGTCTATCTCCTAGATCCATTTCCGGTTTGTATGGCGCAATAAACACCCAAATCATATCGATTATTGAGTTATGGCAGCGATCCATATGCACGCAGGTGTATGTCTGGAGTCCCGCAACAATATGTGACTGCCGGACGGATTTCCCAGATGCACTGATTGCCACTTCCGGTTGTAACTCGCCCGATCATCCACCAGGCGGCGGTATTGAGGCGTTGCAATATTGTGCAGAGTCCCACTGTATCACCAGAGGCTGGGTGGTTGAATTATGAATGCCATGGCGAAAAAATTAAATATGATCTCAATATCGCTGTACAGCGTGGTTTGGCAGACAACACATGGCGGGCAATAACGCTGTACAACGTGAACGGCGGTGGATGTTTTAAGGACCAGCCAGTCACTACAACGGGTTCCATAGGTTCCAAAATTGAAAATTCCATTCCAAATTCCCAATAATGCTGTAGTATAAGTAGGTAGCTTACCAATAAGGGCCTTCAAATTTATGTTTTGTTGCACCTCTCCATCAGATCTCACAATTGAACACACAGAAAACTATGTAAACCAAACAAGCAGGAAACGATGTAGACTCACGTCTACACACATCTAACAAAACATTCTGTCAGGTCCTCTGAGTGCACGAGTGAGTGAGTGGACGAGTGAGTGAGTGGATGGTGAGTGAGTAGGTGAGTGAGTGGATGAGTGACCACAGGTTTCCATGCTGAGTGAGTGGATGGTGAGTGAGTAGGTGAGTGAGTAGATGAGTGAGATGGTGAGTGAGTAGATGAGTGAGTGGATGAGTGAGTGGATGAGTGAGTGAGTAGATGAGTGAGTGGATGGTGAGTGAGTAGATGAGTGAGTGAGTGAGTGGATGGTGAGTAGATGAGTGAGTGGATGAGTGAGTAGATGGTGAGTAGATGGTGAGTGAGTGAGTAGATGAGTGAGTGGATGGTGAGTGAGTGGATGGTGAGTGAGTGAGTGAGTGGATGAGTGAGTGGATGGTGAGTAGATGAGTGAATGAGTGAGTAGATGAGTGAGTGGATGAGTGAGTAGATGATTGAGTGAGTGGATGAGTGAGTGGATGGTGAGTAGATGAGTGGATGGTGAGTAGATGAGTGAGTGAGTGGATGAGTGAGTAGATGGTGAGTGAGTAGATGAGTGAGTGGATGGTGAGTAGGTGAGTGAGTAGATGAGTGGATGAGTGAGTGGATGGTGAGTAGAGATGAGTGAGTTAGTGGATGGTGAGTGAGTGAGTGGATGGTGAGTAGGTGAGTGAGTGGATGGTGAGTAAGTGAGTGGATGGTGAGTGGGTGGATGAGTGAGTAGATGAGTCAGTGAGTGGCAGTGATGGGCAGTAGCTAGCTACAAGTAGCGACGCTACATAGCTAGGGGTGGGACGATACATCGATCCAGATCGATACATCGATGTAATTATCAACAATCGAATCGGATCGATGCGATGTAATAAGATCGATTCATATCGATACTCTTATTTTGAAAATCCTGTGGCGAGTCTCATATCCGCCCAAGAACAACAGCAGTAGCTCCGTGTGTGTACTAGATGTTACAGCATAGCATTCTCCCTTTCTGTGTGTGTGTGCGCGCGTCTTTGGAAAGACCAGATGAGGTCAGAGGAGTTTGATGTTTAAATGTTATTTAAACATAAACAATATAATACATAATAAATGTAGGCCTATACATGATCATGCAACATCAACAAATTGTTGTAGGAACGGTTTGGGAGAGGGAGGTAGGGAGGGGTTTTAGGTTGTAAGTTTTGAGTTCCAAAAAATTTTGCTTAAAGTTTAAAGCTCAATATATCAAAACGTGGCACTTTACAGTGAACAGGAGGTCTATTTGTATTAAAAACAATAGATTGATTTTCCTTTAAATGTCTGGAAGAGCTCAAAAATACAAATGTCAAATGATATTTTCATTACCTTTTTTTTGTTGATCTAAATGTTACTGATTGTGTTAAATGGGCATATGATATCATCTCATATCGATCGCAGGCACCTGAATCTAATCGTATCGTATTGTATCGTGAGAGACTTTGTGTTATCGGCAAATATCGTATCGTTGTCCAAAGAATCGATATCGTATCGTATCATGATGAAACTGGTGATTCCCACCCCTATACATAGCTTAACTACAATTCTCAGTAGCGTGCTGGTAGCTCGCTACTTTTTAACCAGGGTAGCGATCTCTGTAGCGGAGCTATTTATAGAACGAAGTAGTAATGTAGCGACGAGAAACGTTACACGCTACTTTCGGGAGAAACGGTCTAGACTAGAAGATCTGCGAGGAGAAAAAAAAACTCCCCGTAAAAAACCCACTATGATTGGTTGGTTTGTTTAGATATGAGTGACGACTCACGATTGGGTATGGTAGGCAGGGAGCGAAATTAACTTTTTGACTCACCGGCCAGTGGCGGGTAGATGGGAAGAATCTACCCGCCAAGCATATTTCTTACCTGCCAAATTTTTTTGATTAAAAAAAGATATATATATATTTTATATAATTTTTTTTTAAATTAAATATATATTATATAATCATACTTGTAGTTGTATTATCTGCGAGACATCGCCACCACGCAATAAGTCAAAATGCTCGCTATCTGCAAACAGCTCCACTGTCTGTGTGTATACTTGAGTAGCCTCCTGCTCCAGCAAGGATTCTCCGGCGATGCAGCTAGACCCTATACTAATACTCTACATTCAGCATGCAAGGATTCTCCGGCGCTGCAGCTGGACCCTATTGGTATAATATTGCGGTTCTTTGGTCTAATCACATTCATCAAGCCCTCAGCTAGAATACGCATTGAATCAATGTTATAAGACATTGATATCAGGAGCTATCTGTAGCTACTGCTAGCCCGCTAGATAACGTTAAGACAATTTAGTTTACTGGGACATATAGATCTAACGTGATCTAGCTGCGGGCGAGCTGCTATCATTCTGACAGCTTAAAGGGGAACTCCACTTTTTTTGGAAATTAGCTTATTTAACATCTTCCCTGGAGTTAGACAAGAAGATGCATACCTTTTTTGTCTCTGTGCGTGCATTTTAGCTTTGGGAATAGACGCTCCGTTAGCATAGCTTAGCTTCATCACTGGAAGTGAGGCAGGACAGTAGCCTTACAGTGCCTTACAGTGTATTGCAAGGTCTGACATTGACCAAACTTGATATGCATGACCTTGGTGGGCTCTAGGTCAACTCCTGAAAAGGGGGTCAATGTCAGACTTTGCAATCAAAAGTTAGGGGGCTAATAACCCTTGCCATAATTTCAGTGTGCCCCCTAACTTTTGATTGCAAGGTCTGACATTGACCCCCTTTTCAGGAGTTGACCTAGAGCCCACCAAGGTCATGCATATCAAGTTTGGTCAATGTCAGACCTTGCAATACACTGTAAGGCACTGTAAGGCTACTGTCCTGCCTCACTTCCAGTGATGAAGCTAAGCTATGCTAACGGAGCGTCTATTCCCAAAGCTAAAATGCACGAACAGAGACAAAAAAGGTATGCATCTTCTTGTCTAACTCCAGGGAAGATGTTAAATAAGCTAATTTCCAAAAAAAGTGGAGTTCCCCTTTAACATTAGCACTAGAGCTGCGGGCGAGCTGCTATCATTCTGAGAGCTTAACGTTAGCACTAGAGCTGCGGGCGAGCTGCTATCATTCTGAGAGCTTAACGTTAGCACTAGAGCTGCGGGCGAGCTGCTATCATTCTGAGAGCTTAACGTTAGCACTAGAGCTGCGGGCGAGCTGCTATCATTTTGAGAGCTTAACGTTAGCAGTGGCACTAGAGCTGCGGGCCGCTCTGTGTTGATACGAGCAGAAGCCAATAGTATCCCGCTGCAGGGCTGGCCCGGCTGGGCGGATATGACTCGTTGCCACGTTTTTTTTCAAAATAAGAATATCATACGAACCGAATGCTGCTAACTGCCAGAGCCATCGATATTATGACTCTAGCTGCGCTTGGGCCGGAAATGAGACCCGCACAGATTTTCAAAATAAGAGTATCGTTATGAACTACACGTCTACACGCCACACGGCGGGCAGGGCTCTCAGTGGCAAGCGCCAAAGGTAAAAACTGAGCGCCCCTGGCGGGCGGCGGGCTTTAATTACGCCCCCTGATGGTAGGCCAAAACATTACGGGTAGGCCAATCGGAGGCAGGATAGGGCGGGACTCCAGCCGCAAAGCAGGAAGTGAAAATCAAAACACAGACGTATTGAATGAATGCAATTTAACGGATTACATGAACCAGTCTGCACGAAATGGCAGAGGGGTTCGATGGCATTGATGAAGATGATGATGTCAATAACAACTGACTCTCCATGGCCCTATCTGGGACACATTTATGAGTTTGACTGAAAAAACGGCTAAAACATATGCTGCTCTCTCAACACGTCCAGCACTAACTTGAGGACTAGAGAATATCTAGACAGCGCCTCTATAACAGACGGCCCTGCACAGTAGCGCAGCGACCGGAACAGGAAGTTGAGACGCTACTTGTAAATACACCTGCAGTCGTCCGAGACTTATTTGTATATTGTTTCCTTCTTTATTAAACTGGATGGAACAAATGGAATATCGTTCTTATTTATATACAAATATCTGGATGTAGTCCAACGGATATGATCAGTGGACTGTGGATCAGAGGAGGACGACGAGGTGCGCAAACAGACCGGAGAAAGTCGGATAGTCGACGGAGCCGTCGGCAAACAACACGGCACCTTGTCGACTTAAAGGACCAGGACACTGTTAACGTCGACAATTGGTATGGATTTTTTTTTGCTTTCATTGGATTATAGTGGACTTTTATTATTAGTTCCAACGGAAGATGCCAAAAGGGATTATTTTTTTGGAGCTACAGCTGTAGTCTGAAGTAATTTTTATACATTGGAAGCAAGCTATTAATTATTCATCCAAATAACTGACAATGGTGCTTATAAATGCAGAGTGCCCTATTGAAGATTGTGACTATGTAGCTGAGCATGTAGCGGCGGCCGTGGTGGCGGCCATGTTAAGTGTACACGCCACTATACATGTCGCAGGCGCAGCCCCCTGGGCGCCGGGCGCAAATGCTAAAATGGAGAAGCTAAAGCGTCCCTCCATAGCACTGGCCGGAACGGGCGAGGCCTGGTCATACTTCGTAACCCGCTGGGGTGAGTATAAAACAGGCACCAAGCTGGTCGGGCCCGACATAGTTTCACAGCTACTAGAGTGCTGCGAGGAGGATCTGAGGAAGGACCTCACACGCGCGGCAGGCAGGAGCCTAGCGGGCAACGACGAGGAGGACGTCCTCGCTGCCATGAAGGCACTCGCCGTTCGCGCAGAGAACACCATGGTAGCTCGGGCAGCCCTGTCTAACATGCGGCAGGGTTATGAAGAGCCCATCCGGTCGTTCCACGCCCGCATCAAGGGGCAGGCGGACACGTGCAAGTACCAGATGAAATGCACTAGGACAGGGTGCGACCAAGTCAACGACTTCACGGAAGAGATCCTACGTGACGTGATTGCCCGTGGCATTGCAGATTCGGAAATACAGCTCGACCTGCTCGGTGAGAAGAACCAGAACATGCCACTAAAGGACATGATCGAGTATATCGAGGCTAAGGAGTCTGGAAAGCGCTCGGCATCGCGCCTGCTTGACCCTCAGAGCGCGGACACGGTCAGCAGTTCGTACAGGCGGGTGAGACAACAGGACACCCGCGCCAGAGGAGGAGCCAGGCTAGAGAAACCAAAGGCTAAGCCCGAAGGGGTATGCATCCACTGCGGCGAGGTGGGCCACGGCAAAACACCCCAGTGAGATTATGTGCCCCTACATTTTTCATTTGGGGGCACCTGTGCCCCTAGTGAAAAAGCTTAGCGTACAGCCCTGAGTAGTATTCTAAAACATTTTATTTAAATAAAATAGAGCTAAGAACAAAACAAAACAAAAACAAAAATATATAAATATCATCACGGCAAGGTCCGGCTGTGTGAACATACCTGGATCAGTAGTACGGCTAGTGGGAAATAGGGCTCTAGGCACGGATGATATGGAATGAGATACATCACCATAATTCCCAGATATGACTGTATATCACATCATCTGTGAAATCACATGTTCAATATAAATATAACCAATAATCAAACTGGACTCACTGTGGGGTCATGTAGGGGTGGGAATCGCCAGAGACCTCACGATACGATACTATCGCGATACTTGCGTCACGATACGATAGTATCGCGATACTAAATATATCGCGATACGCTGAGTATTGCGATTTTCTTTTTTATTTAAACATTTTAAATTTAATTTATTACCTTTTTTCAACTGCAAAGTAAAACTTTGTCAACATGTTTTATCTAATAAAAAAAAGTTTAGTCTGTTCATCTCACTTCAATAATTTATATTGCAGAACATGGTATTTTCTCAAGCAGACAGATGTCAACACTGTGTTGCATGTACCTGACAAACTGAACTGTTTGTATTAGTCATATTCCAACTTAACTGAATGCACTTGTGTGTGTGGACTACTGCAGGGGTTCTCAACCTTTCTGCTGCCAAGGCACCCCTGTGTTCAATAAAATATTCCAGGGCACCCCTACATACGATAAAGACTTTTTCGGTCCTGTCTTTTTTGCTACAATGATGATACAATGATTATTTATTTGCCGTGCTGTCGTTGAGATGTTTTGTTGTTTGTTTGTCTTTGTTGCTTGTTGGTGAATCTGCAAATATGAATTGCCCCACGCGGGATCAATAAAGTTGTCTGAATCTGATGACAAAAGTGCTTGCTTTCAAAATAATGTTTATTTAAGAAAAAACTGAAAATCATGTATTTTTTTTTTAATACAGAAAAGGATCACTAAAGTGCTATCTGTTGCAGCTGCACTGTTCTCCATAAAAATAGCATATTTGGATAAGTTTGACAATTTCTCAAAAACAGAAAATCATGTATTTATTTTAAATACAGAAAAGGATCACCAAGTTACCATTTCTCAAAAAATATAAATAAATACAGAAAATAAGCACTCGTTCACTCAGTGGACATTTCTAGCTCAATGCGAGGTCCGCTGCTGCTGGCTAATAATACGGTCAATACGTGGGGAGATCTTTGACAAGGCAACACGCATGTCATCATCAAGGCTCAACTTGGCCCTATATTTTGTTTTCAGAGCTGTCATGGATGAAAAGCCAGCTTCACACAGATATGTGGGGCTGAATGGTATCAACACCTTAACTGCAGCATCATGAGATACTTGGTACTCAGCACCACACTCTGAAACTAGCTCTCCAGGTGGTATCAGATGAGATTTCAATGAGTTCTTCCAAGAGTTTGGATGGAGATGTGTCAGGAAGCTTTGTCTCAATGTTGTCTGTAAAGTCTTTTTTTATCCAGAGTGACTTAATGATTTTCAGATTTTTAGAAATGGTCAAACTTATCCAAATATGGTATTTTCATGGAAAACAGTGCAGCTGCATCAGATAGCACTTTAGGGATAATTTTCTGTAATCCAAAAAATAATTTGGATTCACTATAAAGTGCCTGTTCACTATAAAGTGCCACGTTTTGATATATTGAGCTTTAAACTTTAAGTACATTTTTTGGAACACGCAACCTAAAACACCTTCCTCTCCCAAACCGTTCCTGCAATTGTTTTATGTTGCATGATGATCATGGATACATTTATTATGTACCATACACGTTTTGTGTGCTCTGCCCAGGCATCCGCTGTGCGGATGTGGCGTTTGCGGAGAGCCTCCTCCCTTGCCGTCAGTGTCTCACGCCAGGTCTCGTGTGGTCTGTACTTCCCAGGTACAACCGGGATGAAGTCACGTATCGGGCGGCCGAAGACACACATTGCCGGAGATATTTTCGTGTCAGGGTCAGGTGTGTTACGATATTGCAGGATCGCTCTCTGCACAGCATCTGTGTCAAGCTCCCCCTTTGGGCCGGTGTTGTCAGTGATAAGGCGTTTCATTGTCTTTACCCCAATCTCAACAAGTTCATGTTTTCCTGCCTATTTGTTTGGTGGAAACTTGGTCACGAAGTAAAAAGTAAAAAAAAAAAAAAAAAGTAGTGCCGATGTAGCTAGCTATTTTTGCCATGTTCTTGTAGTGTAGCTTGCTACATTTCTCTGGGGATAGCTTCCATTGTAGTTGAGCTATATTTAATCGAGAGTAACTTGTAGTGTAGCTTGCTACATTTTCCAAGTAGCTTGCCCATCACTGGTGAGTGGATGGTGAGTGGGTGGATGAGTGAGTAGATGAGTGAGTGAGTGAGTGGATGGTGAGTGAGTGGATGAATGAGTGAGTGGATGAATGAGTGAGTGGATGAGTGAGTGAGTGGATGAATGAATGAGTGAGTGAGTGGATGAGTGACCACAGGTTTCCATGCTGCGTAGCTCAGGGTGGTGGTCCTGCTGCACGCTGTGAGAAAGATGAGCTAAAACAGTGAATGATTCTCACTGTGATGTTTAGCCCTTGATGTTCAGTCTGGAACAGCTGCTCACTCAACATCCTCATTTCAAAGGAGGTGTAAGTCAAAGTAGGGCTGGGCGATATGGCCTAAATATGATATCACGATATTTTCTGACCTTTCGGCGATACACGATACACATCACGATGTTTTTCTTTTTTCCCCCAAACAATTCATTATGAGGCTTACCAAGACAGTATTTGAGTTTGCAAGCTAACATTAAAGACAAAATAAAATACCCATGCATTTAGCATTTTTATATTGTATATTAGATTTAGATTATTGGATTATTAGATTATATATTGCATATATTAGCAATGAGATATTATATGATTTAGATATGAAATATAATGAATTGAAAATGGGGGACCCTGATGTAAACTAGAGCTGCCGCGGTATTGCTGTTTTCCTTACCGCACAAATTTGCAAAATATTTCCTACCGCTGCGGTATTACCGCATGCACACAAAAAATAAAAAAATAAAAGTTTGAATGCATTTTTTTTTAGTAGTAGTCTACTCTTTATAGCATATAGCCTGCCTCTAGTCTAAATGTCTATCTTTAGAGGATGACTTTGCAGCATGAATATTGTTTGGGATTCGGCAAGCATTAGTTATTGAAAGTGAAACACGGATTCGAAGTTTACCCTCTGGTCGTGCGCAGTTCACTCGGTGTCGCGGGCAGGGCTGGTTACCCCCCCCCCCCGACCCTTTCTTATTATTATTATTACTATAAAGTTACTACTTTATAATAAAGGCATTCGTTTTGTGGCATTAACATTATATAGTTATACGTTCAATAACATCACTGAGCGTATTTACCGGACGATAGCAAGGCAAGCAATACTCTATTCATATCTCAGTTCCTTTCTTTGCTCAGAGCGTGCTGAGCTGTCCCATTCTGCGGTCTGTTAATAAAGTTTTCAATCAGACAAGTGTATAGAACGAAGGGCTTTTATTATAACATTCGTTGCAGACAGTAAAATCATTATGTCTCGTTTAGTACTCCTGAAGAGCGATGGTATTCCACTCCGGCGGAGAGTTAAAGCTAACGTTATTAGCCGTGTTGTGATGATCTGACATTCAGGACGTAAAAAACGTGTGACGCGTCTCTCCTCTGACCAATCAGTGGTCTGCAATGTTTCACGTGACTTTTCTGGTACCCAATAGGGTCGCTTGGAACCTCGATAGAGAAGTAGGGTATATCTGCAGAGCCGCAAGCCCAACGAGAGGAGGATAATTTATTATTATTATTATAAAAAACAGCGGTGACGCGGTATTCAGCCTACTCTGCGGTGGCCGTGATGTAACAGCGATACCGCGGTAATGCGGTAATCGCGGCAGCTCTAATGTAAACAAGACTAAAGTATTTCTCTGGTCTGCATCCCCTTAACAATTGTATGTATTGAGCTGTACTGTACCCATTCTGCAATCTGTTAATAAAGTTTTCATTCATTCAGACGGCAAACAGAATAATTTTGATTGACAGTCGAGTCTGCCAATTACGTCACACCGCTTGCACCCGCCCTGCTGTTCTTGGCACCAATCGGCAAGCGCGTATTCATGTTTTACTTCCGCTTTTGTCCGCCATTGATTTTGACGAGAGCTCAATAACAATATCAACAACGTTAGCTCCCCGCTGCCGACGTTTAGCTTTTAGCTCCGCAGGATGACTAAACGAGGCATAATGATTTTACTGCAACGAATGTTATAATAAAAGCCTTTCCATACATCTGTCTGATTGAAAACTTTATTAACAGATGTGAATGGGCACAACTTACTCAGCACAGGCTGAGATATGAACCGAGTAATGCTTGCTATCTATCTAGGTTGCTATGTTCGGGTAAATACGCTGATGTTATTGAACGTGTAACTATATAACGTTAATGCCACAACGAATGCATTTATTAATCATAAGTAGTAACTTTGATGCAGTAGTGTGTGTGTGTGGGGCGGCGTTGTTCAAAAGTTTGAGCGCGTGGACCAGATTGACGCGACACAATCCTCTTGGGCAAAACATCACGATATCCACGATACGTTTAAAAAGTGTATCGTTAATGAACTGTACCCGATATTTATATAATATCGTCATATCGTCCAGCCCTAAGTCAAAGGGTTTATGCAGGTCTTATCAGCAGGGCAACACCCCACCCACGGATATATGGATCACACTTCACAGTAGAGAATGAGAGAATTCTCTATAAATAAAAGGAGAATATTAGTCATAATTTCGGAAACGTTTGAGAATGTCAATTGAAGATCTCAGTTTGTATCACACTCCCCATATGACCCATGACCCTAGGGGTGGGGGGGAAATCGATACGTAGTAGTATCGCGATACTTTGCGTGGCGATACTGTATCGATACAGGGACGCCAAGTAACCATATTTAATTATTCATAAAAAATTTTAAATCAATTTTTTTTTTATTTGATTTGATTTGAATACCTGTAATAGTACAGTAGTCCAGCGGTTCTCAACAGGGGTTCCCCGGCACACAGGGGTTCCGCGGAGAGCTGCCAGGGGTTCCGCGAGATGCCTGGCAATGTTCTTTAAAAATATAGAATGACAACAGTCTTATTTTGAAAATCCTATAGCGGGTCTCATTTCTGCCCACGCGCAGCTCCAGCTAAATAACTAGGCTCCGAAAGCTAGCAACATTTAGGTCATTATGATACTCTTTTTTTTTTTTTTTTAACAATATATTTATTGGGTTTTAGTTTGCAAATTACAACATGTATATCAGCAGAGCAGTATTCAGCAAACATTTTCACCCCGTTCTCCCTCCCCTAACCCCACCCCACAAAATAATAATTAACTTCAAAAACAGGTTCACATAGGAAGGATACAGATTTAAATAAAAAATAAACATAAATAAATAATAATACAACCAAAATGTTTTACACATTAAGTAAAGGGTGTTTCTTGTCGTTTTTACACAATGATAAGAGTTGTCCCACAGTACTCCCCCTAATCCCGTTCTTGTTGAAGCAAGTTCCCAACATTCGTATTATGCTTTAAGAAGTACACAAATGGTCCCCAGGCATTATCAAAAATGTTTTGTTTACGTCTAACAATATACACCATCTTTTCCATTGACATATTTGAAGCCATTTCTTTAATCCACATACCAATTCTTGGTCCATCAACATTTTTCCAATTAAGAGCTATTACACGTTTTGCTTGTAATATGCACATATCTATAAATCTAAACTCTTTGCGTTGTAGATGTGGGGTGGTAGGATATAAACCAAGAATAAAAAGCTTGGGATTCAATGGCAACTTCTTTGATAAGATTTGATCGATCAGATCAATAACATCTTGCCAGAAGGTTTTCACTTTCACACATTCCCATATGCAGTGGAACAGTGTCCCCCTTTCCTCACTACACTTAATACAAGTATCTGGAATATTATCATTAAACTTATGCAATTTAACAGGAGTTATATATGTACGCATCAGCCATTTATATTGTATAAGTTTTAGGTTGCTACTGACTGTCTGACTCTGTGCCTCTTTACATGCCACGCTCCATTCTTCTAAAGATATTTCCTCCTCTATGTCTTCGTTCCATTGATTCAGTTTTGATTCAGATGATTCATCTGA
Organism: Notolepis coatsorum; assembly: GCF_963971535.1. NCBI lineage: Eukaryota > Metazoa > Chordata > Actinopteri > Aulopiformes > Paralepididae > Notolepis > Notolepis coatsorum. The sequence continues at coordinate 23,190,308 of NC_140177.1, read as the reverse complement.
ACCAGATACAAATAAGTCGTATAGCATTGAAATTATACCTTTACCATAACAGTGTCTAGTGACTGCTACCTCTAAGATGGAAATGTTCGGTATATCCAATGAATGGTTCTGAGATGATATAAAACTCCTTAGCTGAAGATATTTAAAAAAGTGATGTTTCGGAATATCATATTTTGTAGATATTTCCGCAAAGGACATGAATACTTCATCCTCCTCCCTGTATACGTCTTGCACTTTCCTTAACCCCTTTTCAGCCCATACTTTAAATCCACTATCGTTTTGCCCTGATTTAAAATTGGCATTGCCCCAAATAGGACTGAACCTGGATCGGGACGAATTTATATTCAAATATTTGAGTGCGTCAAACCACACATCTATCATGTTTAAAATAATGGGGTTGTCTGTATTTTTCTTCAGATATTTACGGTCTCCAGAATACAAATACAGGTGCAAGGGTAAGCTCGGTTTAACAGAGCAGGATTCTGAATGGATCCAAGCAGGGGGATTCTCCGATGAGAAGTAAAACATGATCGTTTGCAGTTGTGCTGCCCAGTAATACCATTGGATATTTGGGCATTTCAGGCCTCCTCGGTCATATGGTAGGTAAAGTAGAGATAGACGTAATCTGGGGCGTTTATTTTGCCATATACATTATGATACTCTTATTTTGAAACTCTGTGGTGTCGTGACTCATATCCGCTCTACAGCACACAGCCAATAAGGATGCATCTCAACACAGCAGGCTGAGCAGTGAGCTTAGCGTCTCTCAGCTCAGCAGTAGTAGCGTACTCTGGATCTGGAACGCGGACATTGAAACACAGCAAGGATAGTGTTTTTGCGACCCAAAACAAATCCCTGCTGTTTTATTCCGCAACGGGTCAAATGCATATAAAATGCTTTGCAATCCTTGCCATTCCTTTGTGGCCACGTTGTGTTTAAGACCGGAATTAATGTCCCTTTAGCATAAGCTAACAACAAGCCCTGTTCAGAGCGACAGAGAACAGCAGGGTGGGGACTTGGAAGGAGGACTGGGAAGGAGGGGGGGGGGGGGCATTCTCCCTCTGTGTGTGCGTTTGAAAATATATGATGAAGTCAGACTACTATATTATATTGATAGTAAATGTACTGAGGGTGGACAGACAGATTATGTTGATATTTAAACATAAAAAATACAATACATAATAAATGTATCCATGATCATCATGCAACATAAAACAATTGCAGGAACGGTTTGGGAGAGGAAGGTGTTTTAGGTTGCGTGTTCCAAAAAATGTACTTAAAGTTTAAAGCTCAATATATCAAAACGTGGCACTTTATAGTGAACAGGCACTTTATAGTGAATCCAAATTATTTTTTGGATTACAGAAAATTATCCCTAAAGTGCTATCTGATGCAGCTGCACTGTTTTCCATGAAAATACCATATTTGGATAAGTTTGACCATTTCTAAAAATCTGAAAATCATTAAGTCACTCTGGATAAAAAAAGACTTTACAGACAACATTGAGACAAAGCTTCCTGACACATCTCCATCCAAACTCTTGGAAGAACTCATTGAAATCTCATCTGATACCACCTGGAGAGCTAGTTTCAGAGTGTGGTGCTGAGTACCAAGTATCTCATGATGCTGCAGTTAAGGTGTTGATACCATTCAGCCCCACATATCTGTGTGAAGCTGGCTTTTCATCCATGACAGCTCTGAAAACAAAATATAGGGCCAAGTTGAGCCTTGATGATGACATGCGTGTTGCCTTGTCAAAGATCTCCCCACGTATTGACCGTATTATTAGCCAGCAGCAGCGGACCTCGCATTGAGCTAGAAATGTCCACTGAGTGAACGAGTGCTTATTTTCTGTATTTATTTATATTTTTTGAGAAATGGTAACTTGGTGATCCTTTTCTGTATTTAAAATAAATACATGATTTTCTGTTTTTGAGAAATTGTCAAACTTATCCAAATATGCTATTTTTATGGAGAACAGTGCAGCTGCAACAGATAGCACTTTAGTGATCCTTTTCTGTATTAAAAAAAAAATACATGATTTTCAGTTTTTTCTTAAATAAACATTATTTTGAAAGCAAGCACTTTTGTCATCAGATTCAGACAACTTTATTGATCCCGCGTGGGGCAATTCATATTTGCAGATTCACCAACAAGCAACAAAGACAAACAAACAACAAAACATCTCAACGACAGCACGGCAAATAAATAATCATTGTATCATCATTGTAGCAAAAAAGACAGGACCGAAAAAGTCTTTATCGTATGTAGGGGTGCCCTGGAATATTTTATTGAACACAGGGGTGCCTTGGCAGCAGAAAGGTTGAGAACCCCTGCAGTAGTCCACACACACAAGTGCATTCAGTTAAGTTGGAATATGACTAATACAAACAGTTCAGTTTGTCAGGTACATGCAACACAGTGTTGACATCTGTCTGCTTGAGAAAATACCATGTTCTGCAATATAAATTATTGAAGTGAGATGAACAGACTAAACTTTTTTTTATTAGATAAAACATGTTGACAAAGTTTTACTTTGCAGTTGAAAAAAGGTAATAAATTAAATTTAAAATGTTTAAATAAAAAAGAAAATCGCAATACTCAGCGTATCGCGATATATTTAGTATCGCGATACTATCGTATCGTGACGCAAGTATCGCGATAGTATCGTATCGTGAGGTCTCTGGCGATTCCCACCCCTACATGACCCCACAGTGAGTCCAGTTTGATTATTGGTTATATTTATATTGAACATGTGATTTCACAGATGATGTGATATACAGTCATATCTGGGAATTATGGTGATGTATCTCATTCCATATCATCCGTGCCTAGAGCCCTATTTCCCACTAGCCGTACTACTGATCCAGGTATGTTCACACAGCCGGACCTTGCCGTGATGATATTTATATATTTTTGTTTTTGTTTTGTTTTGTTCTTAGCTCTATTTTATTTAAATAAAATGTTTTAGAATACTACTCAGGGCTGTACGCTAAGCTTTTTCACTAGGGGCACAGGTGCCCCCAAATGAAAAATGTAGGGGCACATAATCTTTTTTAGGGGCACGTTTTTAAAATAACTTTTACCATTATAGTGCAAAAAGATATGTTCCTCCTGCCTCATTACTGTGGTCCTTTTATTTAACATATGATTTAAGTGCTTTTGTTTTCAGGTTTGTATCTTTTATAATGAACCAACTGAAGTATTCCCACAGCTGCAAACATTTCTTCTTTCATTGATAACAGTGTATTAACAGTGTTCATTAGGGATGGGTTAGGATCGATACTACTACTCTTATCGATTCGATACTGCTTAACGGTTCGGTACTTTATCGATACTTTTATCGGTTCTTTTTGATTATTTTGCAAGCAATTTTTTTTTATTAAGAACATAATCGACATTGCTTTATTATTCTTTTATATAACTATATTACTGCACATGGCTACTTTTTTTTATCAATTAATACAAGCAGTCAGATAAATTAACTATTTTGGGACTTTCTATTTTATTTAGAAAGTTCTTAAAACAGAATGTCCCACCCAATACCCAGCTGTTAAAAATGGTTCAATACTCCATTTTATTAGTAGAGATACTTTTAGAACAATAGCCTGATGATATATTTTCCATGAGTTGAGTGGATGCATGACCGGAGGGGGGGGGGGGGGGGGGGGTGCACGCTTTGCGTAGTGGGCGTGTCAACAGTGTCAGCTGAACAAGCACCAAACAAGGCATAGGGAAATAGTCAGACATCCCAGAATTATTTCATAATACAAAGTTTATGAATGGATATTTGGATTAAACCAAGTTGTATGCAGTGATGACCGGTCTTTCCCCACAGAACACAAGTTACTTAACGTTACATGGTGCATGCTTAGCTTGCTAACGATAGCAAGTGAGTAAGTAACAGCCCCGCTCCTCGGGCAGACAGAGGGAGACCAAGGGAGGAGAGATATAGAAAACGGCCAACAAGATTAGTTAAATTCCTCGAAAAAAAGGAGTGAAATATGAATGAAGGGGTTGAAATCAGTACTAGCAAGGGTGCCCCCAAATATTTTTTTCTACTAGCACAGGCTATTTTTAGGGGCAATATGCTACGCCCTCGTAGCACTGTACAGCCCTGACTACTGCTACCATGTATGTGTATATGTATTTCATAACACCAATTATTCACCTGTTCTATTCTCCATCCATCTATCATCCATTGCAACACTATTATCATTGACATCCAAGTTCGGGGATCCCCTTTGAACAGCCCATCGGAGATTTCTCTCCTCCTTGTGTGGTGGTTAAAAAAAAGAAGATATTTATGGCTAGTTTTTTAGTTCCGTATCTTCATTGGGGAAAGTCTGGTAGTGTCTCATATTTGGATTTTATGGTGGTTTTTGATCTATTGTGATGTTTCTTCTTGACTTGTACAAGAAGATTTGATTTATGAGTAGCTCTGGTCTTAGGTCTGGTAATGTGCCGTGTTGTCATGGTCTGTAATGTGCCGTGTTGTCATGGTCTGTAACGTGCCGTGTTGTCATGGTCTGTAATGTGCCATGTTGTCATGGTCTGTAATGTGCCGTGTTGTCATGGTCTGTAACGTGCCGTGTTGTCATGGTCTGTAATGTGTCGTGTTGTCATGGTCTGTAATGTGCCATGTTGTCATGGTCTGTAACGTGGCGTGTTGTCATGGTCTGTAACGTGCCATGTTGTCATGGTCTGTAACGTGTCGTGTTGTCATGGTCTGTAACGTGTCGTGTTGTCATGGTCTGTAATGTGCCATGTTGTCATGGTCTGTAACGTGGCGTGTTGTCATGGTCTGTAACGTGGCGTGTTGTCATGGTCTGTAATGGTAATGTGCCGTGTTGTCATGGTCTGTAATGTGCCGTGTTGTCATGGTCTGTAATGTGCCATGTTGTCATGGTCTGTAATGGTAATGTGCCATGTTGTCATGGTCTGTAATGTGCCATGTTGTCATGGTCTGTAATGGTAATGTGGCATGTTGTCATGGTCTGTAATGGTAATGTGGCGTGTTGTCATGTTCTGTAATGGTAATGTGCCATGTTGTCATGGTCTGTAATGTGCCGTGTTGTCATGGTCTGTAATGGTAATGTGCCGTGTTGTCATGGTCTGTAATGTGCCATGTTGTCATGGTCTGTAATGGTAATGTGCCATGTTGTCATATGCAACGTCTGTCACGTGTCTTTGCTGTAGACCTGGTCTATCTTGAGCTGTGAAGTCAACACTCTGCCAAACCTGTTCGCTCCATGAGGCTGGATGGCGTTTGTTGGCGTTTCAGCAGCTGAAACTCAGTCTTCCTCTGGTCATCTCTCCCCATGCAGGTCCTTGACGTGTCGGAGCAGCGGTCAGACGGAGTAGCCAGGTTTCAGTAAAGGAACTGAAGGTAAGTCGTCCGTCCAACAGTGACCTGTCTTCATTAGGGATGCTTAGATATAGAGTTGTTCCGATACCGATACCAGTATCGGAAATGCCTCCGATACTGCCTAAAATGCTGGTATCGGTATCGACGAGTACCATCAAATTCTGCGCTCCGATACCATATGAGATATCCGGCTTCGACATGGGTGGTCACATTCTACGCAGCTCCCGGCTGAACCAACGCAACCAGCGTAACAGAACAACAACAAACTATTTTGTGCATTTTCTACTTTCCCTCCTGTGGATTATGGACTTGTACCTGAATTCACCACTTAAACAACAACTCCAGACAGAAGTGGAAAGTAGCGAAAACGCAAAACGGCAGTCCCATTGTGACTTCTATTTGTTAACGGGCTCGGAGAGGAAGCATCTAGCCTCTGGAACAGCGGCTGTTCACACACTACTTACAGCGAACCCGGAACGCAAGAGGTTACCCCCCGACAGGCAAGTTTGATAGAAAATCAATGATTCTATTATATTTGCTCCTGTCGGGTGACATTCACCAGAACCCGGGCCCCGTCATGACACGGAACCAGAGATGACCGTTAGGTCTGTTGACCCAGGACGCGGCGGCTAGCATCGCTAGCACAACAGGACAACTGCTACCTACACAGACGGCGGCGGCGGACGACACGATCAACGGCAACATTCCTCCACTATCACCTCTTCAAAATAACCCACGAGAGGCCACAGCGAGAAGGAATGAACTGGGGTTCACAATCGTGGCGCCCAGTACGTTGCGGGACCCAAACAGCGAGGCATCGCCCGATGGCCGGCGAGCTAGCCAGCGAGCTAACGTGGCTAACAGCAATGGAAATAGGACCCAGGAAGCTAACGTGGCTAACAACAATGGACATGATAGGACCCCATCGCCACCCGGTCAACCAGACACCACAGACGATCAACACCTTGAACTCGACGACATAAACCAAATAACGAACACAAATGGACTTCACATATTCCACCTTAACATTAACAGCCTGAGACCTAAACTGGCTGAAATCAGACAATTGTTTTTGAACGGTAAGGCAAACATATTGTGTTTAGAAACAAAACTAGATTAATCTACAGGATCCAGAGATTGAAATCGAAAACTATTCAATAGTCAGGAGGGATAGGAATCAGTATGGAGGTGGCGGTGTATATTCACAAAGATACCAAATTCATCAACCGTACTGACCTTAACCATGATGAAATTTAAACTGTTTGGATTGAAATCTTATTAGAAAGGGCGAAATCAGTACTAGTAGGCACAATCTATAGACCGCCAGAACAGAGTGGCTTCTATGACACACTTGATGGGTGTTTAGCTGGGGTGGAGGGTGTAGAAAATATTCTTATTGGGGACTGGAACACGGATATGCTACGTAAAGCAGCACCCGTCTTCAAGGCCTTCAGTAGGTTTTGTGATCTGCACGGTTTCAGCCAGCTAATCACCCAACCCACAAGGGTATGTGATTCAACACAAACCACCATTGACCTCATTCTGACCTCTGACAAGTCCATGATCTCCAACAAAGGGGTGATAGCATGCGGGTTAAGTGATCATTATATGATTTTCTGTACCCGCAAAAAGCTAAAACAAAAGGCCGGCTGTCACAAAACAGTCGCATCTAGGGACCTCAAAACCTACTCTAGAGAGGCCTTTAACCAAGAACTGGAGAGCATGGACTGGTCAGATGAGCTCAGTGGTACACAGGTTGAAGATGGGGTGGATTCAAAACCAAATTCACAACAATACTTAACAACATGGCACCCCTAAGAACCACCAGGGTTAAAAATCGCGCTGAGCCATGGATGCACACTGAAATACTGACCGCTATGAAAACCAGAGACAAAAAATGCTCTGAACTTCATAAAAGTCAGACAAAGCTTTCCAAAAGCTCAAACAGTGAACTCCAAGCCCACGTGGTTGAACAAAAAATTTAGAGAAACAAACTAAGAAATGACAAACACCATGATCAAAACCACACAAAAAAATGTCATCAATGACGAAACTGAGAAAAACTAAAACAAACCCGCAAACTTTGGAAATTACTCAACAACCAACTAGGCTGCAGCAAAAAACTAAACCAGATTTATAAACATAAAGACAGAAAACACGCTCATCACAGACAAACTGGATGTGGCCAAATACCTACACATATTCTTTACAAACATAGCCACAACACTGGTTAATAAACTACCCTCCCACTCAGGGCATTATGGGGTAGAACACATAGTAGCATACTACAAAAACCTAGGGGTCCGCAAAGACGACTTCAAACTGGAAATGGTAACAACAGATGAGGTACTCTGAGCGCCCTCCAACCTAACAAGGCCACTGGCCATGACAACATCTCCTCCAAATTCCTCAGACTCAGTAGCCGCCATCACCCCCACACATAATAAACCTCTCCATAAAACAGGGACACGTCCCCAAGGACTTCAAAATTGCGAGAGTGACCTCCTTGCACAAAAAGGGCAGCAAATTAGATTAGATTGTACCTGTTGCTGTTTCTATTCTTACCTCCATCTTGAAAGTCATGGAAAAAATAGTCTACGAACAGGTCGAAAAGTACCTAGCGGGAAAAACGCATGCCTTCTCTATTTGAACGACTACATCAAACAAGAGGTGGACGCGGGCAAATACTGCGGCATGGTCATGCTGGACCTACAAAAGGCCTTCGACACTGTCAATCACTCATTCTGATTGACAAGCTAAAAGCTATTGATTTCGATAGTTTATCAGTGAGCTGAATGCAATCCTACCTTGAGGGGAGAGAACAGATGGTGGAGGTAAACGGTACTCTATCCCCCCCCTCACAGTGAGCTGTGGTGTTCCACAAGGAAGCATACTAGGACCGCTACTGTTCCTAATTTATGCAAACGACATGTCGTCAGCTTGTGACTGCAACTTGTTCGTGGACGACTCAGCCCTGCTGGTCTCTGACGAGAACAAGTTACAGGTTGAAAAAACCCTCAGCTCAGAACTCGGTAGAATCTGCACCTGGCTCGCTGATAACAAACTATCATTACACCTGGGTAAAACAGAGTCCATTCTCTTCGGATCAAATAACAAACTCAGCAAGACCGACGGCTTCTCAGTTACAGTGGGTGACAATATTGTCACAAGGAAAGATGAAATTACATACCTAGGTTCCATCCTAGAGGCAAATCTTTCCTGTGACAAAATGTAATAAAAAAAGTCAACCAACGAACTCGATTCTTGTACCGGATCTCCTCTCTGGTAAACAAGAATACCCTGAAGACTCTGGCAGGAGCACTCATTCAAGGGTACTACGGCTATGCTTGCACCTCATGGTACCAAAGCACCTCAAAGGTGCTAAAAACAAGATTACAAACATCACAAAACAAACTGGTGATGACCTTGACTACTTGACCTTACTCCTAGAACCCACCTCACCCCTGCCCACTTTGACTACCTAGGATGGCTTAGAGTAGACGACAGAGTACAGCAACTTGCAATGGGCCTGGTCAAAATACTTCCCAAAGGTCAGTGAATACCACGACCACAACACCAGAGGGAGCTCAACAAATCATGTTAAACCCAGATTCGGCTCAAACAAGGGACTAAACACGTTTAGCAATTATGCCACATCAATGTGGAACGCCCTACCCATAGCTGTAAAGGAATGTTAATCCCTACCCACATTCAAAACCGCTCTTAAAGAGACATCAATGTGGAACGCCCTACCCAAAGCTGTAAAGGAATGTGAATCCCTACCCACATTCAAAACCGCTCTTAAAGAGCACCTACGGGAGGCTGCAATTCGAAACTGGCCACCGTAAATGTCCAAACCCCCCCACCCCCTCCTAATAGACAGTCTCCTCCCCACCGTATGTATATATTCTCTCCCCACCGTATGTATATTTCTCTCCCACCCACCCCCTCCTAATGTACAGTCTCCCCACCGTATGTATATCAAGTCAAGTCAAGAGTTTTATTTGTCATGCGGGTGGTCTTGCCCGCAACGATGTGCAATACAGTGGTACAACATATAATAGAATTCAATAAAAACAACATTGTGCAATAAACAGGTAACAGGTAACATGGTGTGACATCTCGGTATCTGTACATAGTTATTTACAGAGCATATAGGACATGCTAGGTAGCTTTGGTAGTGCAATACACTGTTACTGTTGTTATACTAATTTAAAGTGGCCTTTCCTTTTGGCCATAAGTGGGTGTGTGCGGCATGAGTGTGTGCCCGCTCATGTTAAAGTGTTAAAGTGGCTGCTAGTGTGTGAGCGTGCACAGCGTGCGTGTCGTGTGTGTGCTCATGTGTGCTTGTGTGTGGATAGTTCAGTGTTCTGTGGCACTCAATGTTCATTGTTCAAGGCTCTGGCCTGGGGGAAGAAGCTGAGCCTAAGCCTCTCTGTCCTAGTAGCTGGGGTTCGCAGGCGTCTGCCTGACCAGCAGCTGGAACAGGCTGTTATTGGGGTGGTGGGGGTCTTTCATTATTCTGCAGGCTCTGGATTTGCACCTCTTGTTGTATAGAACCTGCAGGGGAGGTAGTGCAATACCCGTAGGTATTGCCTTCTTGTCCTGTGCCGTGCTGTTTCCATACCAGGCAGTGATGTTTCCGGTCAAGATGCTCTCTACAGCTCCTGAGTAGAAGGACTGGAGTATCTTCCCCGATACTCTGAACTTCCTTAACTGTCTCAGGTGGTAGAGGCACTGCTTCGCCTTCTTTACTACTGTGTCTGTGTGTTGTCCATGTCAGATCCTCTGAGATGTGGACCCCCAGGTACTTAAAGCTGCTCACCCTGTCCACGGTAGCCCCGTTAATCATCAGTGGTGTGTGTGTCTCCTGCTGTCCTCTCCTATAATCCACAATCAGCTCCTTGGTTTTACCAATGTTCAGGAGCAGGCTGTTGTCCTGGCACCAGCGTTCCAGTACCTCAACCTCCTCCCGGTAGGCCTTCTCGTCGTTGTCCGAGATCAGCCCCACCACCACCGTGTCGTCTGCGAACTTCACTATGGAGTTGGAGCTGAACTTGGCCACACAGTCGTGTGTGTATAGTGAGTACAGCAGGGGGCTCAGAACACAGCCCTGGGGGGACCCGATGCTCAGGGTGATGGTGTTGGAGGTCTGACCCCCCACCCTGACCGCCTGGGGTCTTTCACTCAGAAAGTCCAGTACCCAGGCGCTCAGGGCGGAGCTCAGACCCAGCTCGATCAGCTTGTCCACCAGTCTGGTGGGGACTATGGTGTTGAACGCTGAGCTGTAGTCAATGAACAACAGTCTCACATAGCCCCCCTTCTGACGGTCCAGGTGAGAGAGGGTGCTGTGCAGTACTTGGGAGACGCATCGTCAGTAGGGATGGGTACCTTTCACATTTGAACCGGTACCGGTACCTGTGAATCGATACCAGTACCCAACGGTACCTTTTTTCGGTACTTTAGTCTCAAGAAATTTTATTTGCCTACCTCAGTCGTAAAAAAAAATATCCAAACTTCAAATAACTACAATTGTCATTGCTCCGACTGCTTTGTTGTTGAATCAAGTCAAATCCTAGGTAAGCATATATTGTGCGTGTGAACGTTGACATGAAAAGAAAAAAGTAAAAAAAAATTAATAATAATAAAAAAAAAATAATAATAATAAAAATTTTTTTTATTTTTTTTTCGGTTTCTCACTTGATTCGATACTCGGTAGTACCGACGTGTTTCGGTTCGGTACCTCAAAAGTACCGAATTCGGTACCCATCCCTAATCGTCAGTGGACCCGTTTGGCCTGTATGCAAATTGCATAGGGTCCATATCACTGGGGAGGGAGGCACAAATGTGATCCTTGACCAGCCTCTCGAAACATTTCATGGCCACAGAGGTGAGTGCCACCGGTCTGTAGTCATTGAGACCTGCTGGGGAGGGTTTCTTTGGTACCGGGATAATGGTAGACATCTTGAAGCAGGCAGGGACCACTGACTCCTTCAGGGATCGATTAAATATGGTGGTGAACACAGGGGCTAGCTGGTTAGCACAGGACTTGAGTATGCGTCCTGTTATTCCATCTGGGCCAGCCGCCTTCCTGGTGTTCACCTGCATACATGCTCTTCTCACACTGTGTACCGTCAATGAGAGAGCGTCCCCGCCCCCCCGCGGATGCCCCCCCCCCCCTCCACAACAGCCGGCGCACCAGTGACGTCACTAGCCGTTGGGCTAGCAGTGCCACTGTTTGCACCAAACCGCGCGTAGAAGGTGTTGAGATGGTCCGCAAGGGAGGCGTCGTCGCTCCCCATTGAGGGGGCGCTGACTTTGTAGTCAGTTATAGCCCTCAGTCCTTGCCATAAGCCTCTTGTGTCATTCTGTGCCATTTGTGCCTCCATCTTGTCGTCATACGTCCTCTTAGCAAGTTTAACAGCCTTGCGCAGAGTGTAGACTGTTGTCTTGTCCTCTTCTATGTTTCCTGACTCTCTGCCCAGGTTATAAGCAGTGGTGCGAGAGTTCAGGGCTGCTCTGATAGTACTGTCAGTGTCCACCCATGGTTTCTGGTTTGGGAACACCCTCGCCTTCTTTGTGGGGACAATACTATCAGCCAGCGTTGTTATGAATGACACCACATTCATATATTCTCTCCCACTGTATGTATATTTCTCTCCCACCCACCCACCCCCTCCTAATGTACAGTCTCCTCCCCATCATATATATATATATTCTCTGTTAGGATCTATGGGTAACGGTACTGTATATTTGCATATCATATATGTCACAAATGTAACCGTACTATATACCTGTATGTCATGTATGTCCCTATGCTATGCCATAAATGTCATGATGCCATGTATGTTGTGCATGTCATAAATGTCACTATGAATTGAAAATGGGGGACCCTGATGTAAACAAGACAAACGTCTTTCTCTGGTCTGCATCCCCTTAACAATTGTGTGTATTGAGCCGTACTGTATTGTACCCATTCTGCAATCTGTTAAATAAAGTTTTCATTCATGCCCCGATCACGTTTTTTGCCACCGATACCGATCACCGATCGCCTATGAGCCATATCGGCCGATACACTGCAGATACCGATCGTTTTTGGTTTTCTTATAGCAGCTGGCAGTATTATTGTAACTGAGGGGTACAATTCCCTGACTGTATTGATAAGTATGGTATCATTAAACCACTACCGCTTTATGTACTTTAACTACTGGCCATACAGTACACGATATCTAAATATGATGAACACTTTCCCACAATGAAATCGGGTCCACACAAAGGTAATAATCAAATATTTAATATATAGCAAAAGGTACATATAATAGTTACTATTACATTTATGATTTGAATGCACTTGTAAGGCAAATGAGTACTCGTAGGCAAATCAACACTGAATGTCCAATCTCTGGTTACGCAGGAAGCAAGTATACAACCTGGCTCTTAGGGAATTAAATCTATGGTACTCTTAATGATATAGCAGGATAATTCTGGAAGGGGTCCTCCCGGTTGTAGGCCGGTAGGGGGGGTAGGAGAGCCGTCGGCAGTAGCCCGTCTGGTCAACGATTTCTAGAGAGAATTCAAGTACAGAAGACAGTGCAGTAGAATCTTGATCCACAGATGAATACACCTTGGCTCTCTTGTAGGCTGTAGCTGTAGCTGTAGGTCCACAATGAAGAAGAAGCGAGGCGACCTCAGTCTGGTCTGAGCGCCGTCTCACCTTGACTCCTCTCGGGGTAAATCCAACACTCACCGGTGTTGGCGATTATCCGCTCCACAAATCAAAGTACCAAAGCAAATATATATTCCATGCCGCATAGGGCTCAGCAGTCGTCGGGTAGGTAATCCAATGTACAGGTCCACTCGGTCCTCACCTAGAACTCCTCGGATGAAAGCGCCACGTGTGGTCTGCCCAACCTGGTTAAGACTCTAGATAACACGAGGAAGCGATGGGGATGCTGCTCACTTTAGAACTCTAACCGCACGATGCACCATACATAATAGACTATTATTAACCTAATAGAAATACGTCGCACTCGACGGTACAGTGCCAAACTATGACAATTCAGTTATTAATTCGCACGAGGTCTCGATGCTATTCTAAGGCCAAACAGGCCATACTACACCGCACGCGGTATCGTGGGTGAGGCTTCACGTTCTGTTACTTAGTTGGGTAGAAGGGTAAAGGACTAAGGGATAAGAGGACTTCTACATTTACTTGCGCCATATTTATATGCACGGTGAACAAATAGTGCCACTCTCCTTTCGGTAGCCGTATTCCTGCGCAGAGCCGGGGCTAGTAGAGACATGTCTCGTCGGTACCATTGAACTTGGCTCCAAGGGGCTTGTCTCCTGGCGCCAGGTCCTTGTCCAATAAGAGAATGAACTATTATGGGCTATAGTAGGCTAAAGGGATATTCCGTGTATATGTACAAGGAATATACAAGGGATATCAAACGATATACAAATACTATTCAATATATATCCATAAATAAATATATATATTCGGTTTAATCTGATCCTTCACAACAATTATACTGTAGGTCTAACACAGGCATTCTCAAAGTCCGGTCTAAATTATCTAATCTAATCTTAGAAATTAAGTAAAGTGAATAGTACTTGGTGTTAAGCATAACCGTATCTAAGTTAATTTACTTCTGACCATTATAGTCGAAGTATTTTCCTATGAACTGAAACTTATATGTTCTCAGTGTTCAGTTACAGCTATGAAGCACGATAGCTAATTAGCCAACAGCTGCAAAAACGAATGATGTTAAAAGACATTGATATCAGGAGCTATCTGTAGCTACTGCTAGCCAGCTAGATAACGTTAGACCAGGGGTGTAAAAAGTACTCAGAAATTATACTTAAGTGAAAGTATGGGTACTGTCTCAAAATCTGACTCAAGTAAAAGTCAAAGTATCTGGCTAAAAAACACACTTGAGTAAAAGTAAAAAAGTCCTACTTTTAAATGTACTTAAGTACTAAAAAGTAAAAGTACATTTATTTTTAAAGGGATAGACCAGGGGTCTCAAACTCATTCCATTGTGGGCCAAGTTTTCATTTTAACTATACATTGCACCAGGTGAGTTAGTTGAAGAGGTGAGCCAATTAGTGAAATCATCAGCTGGTGTTTAGGCAAGGCTGGAATGAAACCAAGCATACACTCTGCCCACAATGGAATGTGTTCTGTGATAGACAATGCTGAAATGAAAGAACAGAGGACACTTTTTTTTGCATTAAAATTATTTAATGCACTTCTCCATTGAAGGTAAACTAACATGGACGGCATTCACATCACACCATGAATAATATCACAATATTAATATTAAAAACAGAATGGTGTATCCTGAGCATAGCATAATGCGGATTTTGTAAGTGAATGTCGTTTAAGGCACTGACCAAAACATTGAAAGTATGGGAGCCCTTCAGTCTTCTGCAGGCAAGTGCAGCAGAACGCCTTTCAAAGCTTTCAGTGTCGATCCAGTGAGCGGTTACCCCAATGAAACTTCTTCGTCGGGCTGTCCAGCAATCCATTCAACTTCACTCATAGCAGCAGTGACTTTCTCTTTCATGGTTTGAGCAGTTTTGCTGATCTTCGAGTGGACAGTGGGCCTCGTAATGACGTTAGTGCTTGGTCGCAAACCATTTATCAGGTTTTTGAATGATGGCAACTCAACAACACTATAAGGTTGGAGTCCTTGAACTATGTATTTTTTATGTAGATAGGGCCATGGATGTTCGCCTTGTCCGTCCACGCTGTCGCCGACCGTTTTGTCCTCTTCATCACTCATTGTGGCCATCTTCTATGGCTTGTCACTCTGACTGTCTATTTTTCTGATAACAGGTGTTTAATCAAAGATCCCCGCTTTCTAGTCTTGCACAAGGACCAATCAGCATGGCTATGGGCGGGTTCATTTTCCATTGATGGGGATTTGATTGGCTGTTTACCTGCGGTCGCAGGATTAATAACGTTAACGTTAGATTGGCCAGATAAACAATTCAAATATACTAATTAAAATGGTTGGACCTGCGAGATTTTTTACTTTGTACTTTGTAGGTCTGCATTTTAAATGTAAGGAGTAAAAAGTATGTTTTTTTTCTCTGAAATGTAATGGAGTAAAAGTATACAAACCTAATAATACTTGAGTAAAGTACAAATCCCCCAAAACAGTACTTAAGTATTGTAACGAAGTACAATTACTCAAGTACTTTACACCCCTGCGTTAGACAATGCCTCATGTATTAAACTACAGTGAATAGTTGACTGGGTCATTTTGTTTAAACAGTAACGTTAGCTAGGTAGCTAATGTTAGCTCATGGAACAACGATAGCTAGTTAGCCAACACTAGCCAACTACTGTGAAAACAAATGCCAAAATGATGATATCAGACGTTGATATCAGGAGCTATCAGTATCTAGCCAGCTAGATAACGTTAGACAATGCCTCATGTATTAAACTAAAGTGAATAGTTGACTGGGTCATTTTGTTTAAACAGTAACGTTAGCTAGGTAGCTAACGTTAGCTCACGGAGGTCTCATGCACTCGACTGTTGCCGGAGCATTTGTTGACATGGGTCTGTGAGGGGGAGGGGCAAGGCGTGCAGCAGCAGCAGTGAGTGAGTGAGAACTCCGCTGAGAATTGGATCATGTTTTTCGTGCGTGTCATCGATCAGTTTTCACGATCTGCGAAAATAAAGCATTATCGGAATTCACCGATCTCATATTTATACTGAATATCGGCCGATACTGATCGCTGGTCGATCGATCGGGGCATCCCTAGTCTTCATGGGTAAAGGTGTGATAGGTAATCCTTTAAAGAAAAGAATACATCCACAGAGCCTTTAGAAGGGTGCCGAATAAAAGTGTTGCTTTTCCCCCCAAAAAAGATTATTGATATTTGTACTCTATAGCTAAATTTGTATGTAGAGTAATCATTAAAAAAGAAAATAATAATAATAAATAAAAAAGAGCACACAGCTTTTAGAAAGATGCGGAATAACAGTATTGCTTTTCCCCCCAAAAAATTATTTGTGGGTCCAAAATGAATGTTGTTGTTTACATGTTGCAGGCATGACATGCATCCCTTCCCTACTTCCCATTTCCCCACGTGCTCTAGTGTGACATCTAGTGGCTGACTGTGATCTATAGCACCCTTTTTAAGTTCCTGTTTTATTGCCAGTGTTATCTCACAGGTCGGCCTAACCGCTAAAAGGAAGCGCCAGCTGTGGCACAATAGGGCTTTCGCCGGTAAACCACCAGACCGGCTCCACCTTGCCGTAGATTCTAGCTGGTGTCTGGAACTCTTTGGTTTTAATGCCACACCATTAATCTATGAGACATTTACGTCTTTTAACATGCTTGTGTTTTATTTTTATCTTGTATAAACACCGACATGGAGCTGCAGCAGCACTTTAACAGTTTTAGAGCCGTTCTAACAATCTTAGTGCTTCTGAATGTAATGATTCTTCTTCCTTTGTATTTAAGAGAAGAGAAGACAAGATATTCCTTTATTGATCCCCTTGGGTAGATTTTAGTGTCATAGCAACAGGGGGGAGGGGAGGTACAGGTATGGGCAGGGTAGTAGTCGAAATACATAAATATAGGGAATAAAATAAACAGTGTAAACAATATAATAGGTTGAGGTTGAATATATAGGTTGATAAATTGTGTTGTTGTTGACGGCACCACGCGTCAATATAGAACATGATGAAATGTCAGTGTGATGGAAGGCCTGAAGCAGACAGGTCATGACGGTCATGATAAATAAGGGCTGTTGTCTCTTTTAGAGGCAATCTGTCTTCTGCTCTCTCAGAGGAGTAGTGTTGTCACGATACTGGAATTTCGAACTTCGATACGATACTTTGAAAAGTATCGATATTCGATACCATTTTCGATACCACAGGGAAAAAGTTTCAATCATAAAATGTAAAAAGAAAAAAAAGAAGAAAAAAAAGATAAATATATATATATTTTTTTTTATAAATTTTGCTTTTGTTGCTGGTTGATTCTCCTCAGCTTCTCTCTGGTACTATAAGATAAGATAAATATAACACCTTTAAAACCCTTTGTTTATCTTTAGATCACACATATAAAAATAACTAAATGATATAATCTTAGAAATTAAGTAAAGTTAATAGTACTGCGTGTTAAGCATAACAGATTGATTGATTGCAAATTGTATTAACAGATTGCAGAATGGGTACAATACAGTACAGCTCAATACACACAATTGTTAAGGGGATGCAGACCAGTCTTGTTTACATCAGGGTCCCCCATTTTCAATTCATCATAACATATATGACTTTTTTTTTTTACCTTTTTTCAACTGCAAAGTAAAACGTTGTCAACATAATATGTTTTATCTAATAAAATAAAGTTCAGTCTGTTCATCTCACTTCAATAATTTTTATTGCAGAACATGGTATTTTATCAAGCAGACAGATGTAAACACTGTAATCTGTGTTGCATGTACCTGACAAACTGAACTGTTTGTATTAGTCATATTCCAACTTAACTGAATGTGTGTGTGTGTGTGTGTGGACTACTGTACTATTACAGGTATTGAAATGAACAATGCAACTTCCTTATACAAAAAATAAATATATATATATTTTTTTTAGGAATAATTAAATATCGATATTGCGGGAAATGAGTATTGAAACCGTTTTAAATATTCAGAATCGATATGTATAGAAAAATCAATATTTTTGACAACACTACAGAAGAGATCAATGACAACTCTCCTTATACCACAGTTCAAGGTGCTGTAAGTGGTATTATTTTGTTAAAATGTGTTAAATAGCTCTACATTCGTATAGCCATCATCACTGATGTATAGTGTATTTTGCGTTTACTGCAGAGCGGAGGGACTGGGAGACCTATGTTACTGACCAAACACTCTATATCAGTGATGGCTGTCCGAGCTATTATTTTAACATGTAGACATTTTAACTTATAACAAACAAAATACCACTTTATAGCATATTTTTAAGTAACAGGAAATGTACAGAATAAACCCTGACTGGTGATTCAAGATGCCGACACGATGCAAAGCTGTACATCATCCTGGAATATCTTATCTTATTACAGGGCTACCTACCAAAGACCATTCATTAATCTGACTAATAGATTCAAGATGTTTATCCATCACGTACATACACAAGACATATAGTGAAATGAAGGTGGCCATGGCCGCTTCGATTGTGCAAAAATAGTCCAGCAGAAAAAATAGTCCAGCAGAACTGCAGCTGTTACCATAGCGATGCAAATAAAGTGCTTGACAGGTGGCGCCTTGTTGTCCACAGAGAATATTATTCAGAAATAATAACTGATTGCTGGCACAGAATATGTTCATATTCAACAAAGCTCTGCAATATGGACTTGATTGCTTGTCTACTCTTCCTCATCTCTCTTTTTCTTTCATCTTGCATTCCATCTCTCTCTCCCTTCTCTGTCTCTGTTCTCTCTCTCCTCTCTCCCTATCCTCTGTCTGTCTCTCTTGTCTCTCTGTTCTCTGTCTCTCTCTCTGTCTCTCTCTCTCTCCGTCTCCTCTGTTCTCTATCTCTCCTCTCCTCTCTCTCTGTTCTCTCTCTGTTCTCTCCTCTCCTCTCTCTGTTCTCTCTCTGTTCTCTCTCTCTCCTCTCCTCTCTGTTCTCTCTCTCTCCTCTCTCTGTTCTCTCTCTCTCTATGTCTCTCTCAGTCCTGGGGAGAGTGTTTCTCCCCCAGCCTCCCATGGCCTCCTGGTCTGTCCCGTTGGACCAGGCATGACCATCACCCCAGCAGATCCCAGCACCCAGCCTGCTACCTCCTCTAACCACCCTGCCAGCTGCAGGTGAGGAGGGGATATAAGGCTTGTATTTAAACAATACTCTTAAATGTTCATTTGTAGGAAAGAGTTTTCAGTGTTCAAGTTGCATAGTTAATAACGTATAAGATGCCCCGTGAGAAGTTGTACATGTATATCAGAAATGGCTAAACATTTGTTCCATCTTCTATTGTGGATACTTCATTTTGAAACATAACCCTTTTGAATATAATGTGTGTTTGTGCATGTGTCCTTGCCTGCACGCACCCGAGTGTGCGCAGACTCCTGACATCACTCTTTAATTTAACTATCGACCCTTATCTCGCTGCATGCCGCCCAGATCCCGTCCTGTGCTGATGGAGGAGGTCGATGCGTTTCGAGTGAAGCTCTTCCACGAGGACACTGTGTCCCTGGCCCCCTCCACCGCCGAGCCCATCAACCTAGAAGGTCAGCTGCCGACTAGATGGATGTGGTAATAAAAGGGGGATGAGGACCTGTTGAAAGGTCCCAGCACCTCTATCATAACATCTGTCCTGGCTCACTGAGCTTTGACATCGGAGATAGCTGGAGCTGGGTAGAGGATGAGCTGGGTAGAGGATGAGCTGGTAGATGATGAGCTGGGTAGAGGATGAGCTGGTAGAGGATGAGCTGGGTAGAGGATGAGCTGGTAGATGATGAGCTGGGTAGAGGATGAGCTGGTAGATGATGAGCTGGTAGATGATGAGCTGGTAGATGATGAGCTGGTAGATGATGAGCTGGTAGATGATGAGCTGGTAGATGATGAGCTGGTAGATGATGAGCTGGTAGAGGATGAGCTGGTAGATGATGAGCTGGTAGATGATGAGCTGGTAGATGATGAGCTGGTAGATGATGAGCTGGTAGATGATGAGCTGGTAGATGATGAGCTGGTAGAGGATGAGCTGGTAGATGATGAGCTGGTAGATGATGAGCTGGTAGATGATGAGCTGGTAGAGGATGAGCTGGTAGAGGATGAGCTGGTAGAGGATGAGCTGGTAGAGGATGAGCTGGTAGATGATGAGCTGGTAGATGATGAGCTGGTAGATGATGAGCTGGTAGATGATGAGCTGGTAGATGATGAGCTGGTAGATGATGAGCTGGTAGATGACGAGCTGGTAGATGACGAGCTGGTAGATGACGAGCTGGTAGATGACGAGCTGGTAGATGACGAGCTGGTAGATGACGAGCTGGTAGATGACGAGCTGGTAGATGACGAGCTGGTAGATGACGAGCTGGTAGATGGAGCTTCACAACATAAACATTCTAAATGGACCCAAGTGTGTTTCCTGTTGCAATGTGTATGTTTGTAACGTGAGTGTAATGTGTATGTTTGCAACGTGAGTGTAATGTGTATGTTTGTAACGTGAGTGTAATGTGTATGTTTGTAACGTGAGTGTAATGTGTATGTTTGTAACGTGAGTGTAATGTGTATGTTTGTAACGTGAGTGTAATGTGTATGTTTGTAACGTGAGTGTAATGTGTATGTTTGTAACGTGAGTGTAATGTGTATGTTTGTAATGTGTATGTTTGTAACGTGAGTGTAATGCGTGACAGATGGCCACTATGCAACACTGCGAGCTGATCTGGAGTCTGATGCCCAGGACCTGGAGGCAGAGTCTTGGAGTGTGGCGGTCGACCAGAGCTACCTCAAGGCCCTGAACAAAGAAACCACGAAGCGACAAGATGTTATCTACGGTAGGTCCACTGTTAAGAGACCAGATGTTATCTACGGTAGGTCCACTGTTAAGAGACCAGATGTTATCTACGGTAGGTCCACTGTTAAGAGACCAGACGTTATCTACGGTAGGTCCACTGTTAAGAGACCAGACGTTATCTACGGTAGGTCCACTGTTAAGAGACCAGACGTTATCTACGGTAGGTCCACTGTTAAGAGATGAGATGTTATCTACGGTAGGTCCACTGTTAAGAGATGAGATGTTATCTATCGATGATGCTAAACCACGTCGCCTGCGTTCCCCAGAGCTGATCCAGACGGAGATGCACCACGTGCGGACCCTGAAGATCCTCCTCCACGTCTACAAGTACGAGCTGACGGAGTCCCAGCTGCTGGAGGAGGCCCGGCTGGAGCGCCTGTTCCCCCGCGTGGAAGCCCTCCTGGTCCTGCACCAGCACCTCCTCTGCAGCCTGAAGCAGCGCCGCCAGCAGGCCCTGGAGCAGGAGGACAGCACCACCAACTACCACATCACACAGCTGGGGGACATACTCATCTCCCAGGTAGGGAGCGCTTAATGCCCCCTGGAAGCCTAGCTAGAGCCGGGATTTCTTTAGATTGGTGGTGTTTATTCAGAACTAGCACACTGCTATGATGTCATGTTAGTGTTCCGTCACTAAGCACACGGCTATGATGTCATGTTAGTGTTCCATCACTAAGCACACTGCTATGATGTCATGTTAGTGTTCCGTCACTAAGCACACGGCTATGATGTCATGTTAGTGTTCTGTCACTAAGCACACTGCTATGATGTCATGTTAGTGTTCTGTCACTAAGCACACTGCTATGATGTCATGTTAGTGTTCTGTCACTAAGCACACTGCTATGATATCATGTTAGTGTTCTGTCACTAAGCACACTGCTATGATGTCATGTTAGTTTTCTGTCACTAAGCACACTGCTATGATGTCATGTTAGTGTTCTGTCACTAAGCACACTGCTATGATATCATGTTAGTGTTCTGTCACTAAGCACACTGCTATGATATCATGTTAGTGTTCTCTCACTAAGCACACTGCTATGATGTCATGTTAGTGTTCTGTCACTAAGCACACGGCTATGATGTCATGTTAGTGTTCCATCACTAAGCACACTGCTATGATGTCATGTTAGTGTTCCATCACTAAGCACACTGCTATGATATCATGTTAGTGTTCTGTCACTAAGCACACGGCTATGATGTCATGTTAGTGTTCTGTCACTAAGCACACTGCTATGATGTCATGTTAGTGTTCCATCACTAAGCACACTGCTATGATATCATGTTAGTGTTCCGTCACTAAGCACACTGCTATGATGTCATGTTAGTGTTCTGTCACTAAGCACACTGCTATGATGTCATGTTAGTGTTCTGTTACTAAGCACACTGCTATGATGTCATGTTAGTGTTCCGTCACTAAGCACACTGCTATGATGTCATGTTAGTGTTCCGTCACTAAGCACACTGCTATGATGTCATGTTAGTGTTCTGTCACTAAGCACACTGCTATGATGTCATGTTAGTGTTCTGTCACTAAGCACACTGCTATGATGTCATGTTAGTGTTCCGTCACTAAGCACACTGCTATGATGTCATGTTAGTGTTCCGTCACTAAGCACACTGCTATGATATCATGTTAGTGTTCTGTCACTAAGCACACTGCTATGATATCATGTTAGTGTTCTGTCACTAAGCACACTGCTATGATGTCATGTTAGTGTTCTGTCACTAAGCACACGGCTATGATGTCATGTTAGTGTTCTGTCACTAAGCACACTGCTATGATATCGTGTTAGTGTTCTGTCACTAAGCACACTGCTATGATATCGTGTTAGTGTTCTGTCACTAAGCACACTGCTATGATATCGTGTTAGTGTTCTGTTACTAAGCACACTGCTATGATATCGTGTTAGTGTTCTGTCACTAAGCACACTGCTATGATATCATGTTAGTGTTCTGTCACTAAGCACACTGCTATGATGTCATGTTGGTGTTCTGTCACTAAGCACACTGCTATGATGTCATGTTAGTGTTCTGTCACTAAGCACACTGCTATGATATCATGTTAGTGTTCTGTCACTAGGCACACTGCTATGATATCATGTTAGTGTTCTGTCACTAAGCACACTGCTATGATATCGTGTTAGTGTTCTGTCACTAAGCACACTGCTATGATATCATGTTAGTGTTCTTCCACTAAGCACACTGCTATGATATCGTGTTAGTGTTCTGTCACTAAGCACACTGCTATGATGTCATGTTAGTGTTCCGTCACTAAGCACACTGCTATGATATCATGTTAGTGTTCTGTCACTAAGCACACTGCTATGATGTCATGTTAGTGTTCTGTCACTAAGCACACTGCTATGATATCATGTTAGTGTTCTTCCACTAAGCACACTGCTATGATACCCTGACACCCTGTGTTCTTCCACTAAGCACACGGCTATGATACCCTGACACCCTGTGTTCTTCCACTAAGCACACTGCTATGATACCCTGACACCCTGTGTTCTACCACTAAGCACACTGCTATGATACCCTGACACCCTGTGTTCTACCACTAAGCACACTGCTATGATACCCTGACACCCTGTGTTCTACCACTAAGCACACTGCTATGATACCCTGACACCCTGTGTTCTACCACTAAGCACACTGCTATGATACCCTGACACCCTGTGTTCTACCACTAAGCACACTGCTATGATACCCTGACACCCTGTGTTCTACCACTAAGCACACTGCTATGATACCCTGACACCCTGTGTTCTACCACTAAGCACACTGCTATGATACCCTGACACCCTGTGTTCTTCCACTAAGCACACTGGAGCCATGTCCTCATGACTGTTAGGAGAACACGTCATGGTATCGCCCCCCTCCCTCTGGCGTCTGTCAGTGACTCTCTTTCACTTTCGCCTCTTATCTCCTCATCTGTCTCCTGGTCCCGTCCCTCTCTCTTCCTCATTGGTCTAGTCTTTCATCAGCCTCTCTCACTCTCACCCCCCCCTTCTATCCACATCATCTGTCGCACACCCCGTCTGTGCCTCCTCTCTCTGCCCCTGTGAGGCGGGGCAGGCAGGGTGTCCAGGTGTCCTGAGGAATGGCTGGTATGACGGAGGAATGGTGTCCTCACAGCCCAGGAATGGTGCCGTGTCACTGCCATGACATTCCTGACATTAACTCTCTGCTGTCTGCCCATTCCTGTGTTAACATTAACTCTCTGCTGTCTGCCCATTCCTGTGTTAACATTAACTCTCTGCTGTCTGCCCATTCCTGTGTTAACATTAACTCTCTACTGTCTGCCCATTCCTGTGTTAACATTAACTCTCTGCTGTCTGTCTGCCCATTCCTGTGTTAACATTAACTCTATGCTGTCTGTCCATTCCTGTGTTAACATTAACTCTCTGCTGTCTGTCCATTCCTGTGTTAACATCAACTCTCTGCTGTCTGCCCATTCCTGTGTTAACATTAACTCTCTGTCTGTCCATTCCTGTGTTAACATTAACTCTCTGTCTGTCCATTCCTGTGTTAACATTAACTCTCTGCTGTCTGTCCATTCCTGTGTTAACATTAACTCTCTGCTGTCTGTCCATTCCTGTGTTAAAGGATAACTCCACTTTTTTTTTTTAATTAGCTTATTTAACATCTTCCCTGGAGTTAGACAAGAAGATGCATACCTTTTTTGTCTCTGTGCGTGCATTTTAGCTTTGGGAATAGACGCTCCGTTAGCATAGCTTAGCTTCATCACTGGAAGTGGGGGAGGACAGTAGCCTTACAGTGCCTTACAGTGTATTGCAAGGTCTGACATTGACCAAACTTGATATGCATGACCTTGGTGGGCTCTAGGTCAACTCCTGAAAAGGGGGTCAATGTCAGACTTTGCAATCAAAAGTTAGGGGGCTAATAACCCTTGCCATAATTTCAGTGCGCCCCTAACTTTTGATTGCAAGGTCTGACATTGACCCCCTTTTCAGGAGTTGACCTAGAGCCCACCAAGGTCATGCATATCAAGTTTGGTCAATGTCAGACCTTGCAATACACTGTAAGGCACTGTAAGGCTACTGTCCTCCCCCACTTCCAGTGATGAAGCTAAGCTATGCTAACGGAGCGTCTATTCCCAAAGCTAAAATGCACGCACAGAGACAAAAAAGGTATGTATCTTCTTGTCTAACTCCAGGGAAGATGTTAAATAAGCTAATTTAAAAAAAAAGTGGAGTTATCCTTTAACATTAACTCTCTGCTGTCTGTCCATTCCTGTGTTAACATTAACTCTCTGCTGTCTGTCCATTCCTGTGTTAACATTAACTCTCTGTCTGTCCATTCCTGTGTTAACATTAACTCTCTGTCTGTCCATTCCTGTGTTAACATTAACTCTCTGCTGTCTGTCCATTCCTGTGTTAACATTAACTCTCTGTCTGTCCATTCCTGTGTTAACATTAACTCTCTGCTGTCTGCCCATTCCTGTGTTAACATTAACTCTCTGCTGTCTGCCCATTCCTGTGTTAACATTAACTCTCTACTGTCTGTCCATTCCTGTGTTAACATTAACTCTCTACTGTCTGCCCATTCCTGTGTTAACATTAACTCTCTGCCGTCTGTCCATTCCTGTGTTAACATTAACTCTGTCTATTCCTGTGTTAACATTAACTCTCTGCCGTCTGTCCATTCCTGTGTTAACATTAATTCTCTGCCGTCTGTCCATTCCTGTGTTAACATTAATTCTCTGTCTATTCCTGTGTTAACATTAACTCTCTACTGTCTGTCCATTCCTGTGTTAGAACTACGTAAAAGTGGCGAACCACATAGCGCGCTCAGCCGCGACACGGCCGACCCGGGTTCGACTCCCGAACCGGGTTCGACTCCCGAACCCGTCGTTATTTGCCGAATGTCTTCCCCCCACTCTGTCTCCCATTCCTCATCTGTCTCTCCCTACTGGACTGCCCAGTAGAAATAAAGCGATAAAACGCCAAAAAATAAATATAAAAAAAAAAAAGAATATACATGTGAATGGAGCAGGTGCTATAGTTCCTGTGCTTGAAGAAATTTTATTTCTTTGCCATTTCTCTCATCTTCCCGGTTTGTCTGTGTAAAACACTGATCAGTTACCTCTCACAGCCGCAGGGTGCCACTATTGTGCAAATATTGGATTCATCTTTAAAAAAAAAACTTGACTTTGGTTCAGTCAGATTGGGAAACCCAGGCTGCGTGTAAACGGTGTGTGAAATGTCTAGGTAGTACAGATGTTCTGAGCCAGATGTTTTGAGCCGGATAAATTGAGCCAGATGTCTTGACCCAAATGTTTTGAGCCAGATGTCTTGAGCCGGCTGTTTTGAGCCTGATGTTTTGAGCCAGATGTTTTTTACTAGTTTTCAGGTGAGTTGGGAGAGAGGATGATGGATAGCTACAGCGTGTTCTGCAGCCACCACAGTGACGCCATCAGCCTCTACAGAGAGCACATGCAGAACAACAAGAAGCTCCAGAACCTAGCGAAGGTAAAAAAAAAAAAGTGTTCAGAATCAATCAAATTGATTTGTATTAGGGATGCTCGATATTGGCTTTTTTACCTATACCGATATTGTCCAACTCATAATTTTCGATACCGATAACAACCGATACCGATATATGCAGGGTTCCCCCCCCCCCAAAAAACGGAATAATTTCAGGTAATTAACATTACATATCGCTTGTTGTGGAATTAACACAACATTATGCATACTTTTGACAATCAATAAAATCAGAATTTGTTCTTACTTGCTTGCCTGGGTAAATAAAGAGTAAAAAAATTTAAATTTGAATACCTATATTTTCCGATATCACATTCTAATGCCAATATCGGCCGATAATATTGGTAGGCCGATAATATCGGACATCCCTAATTTGTATGTTTATGTTTATTTAGGATCCCCATTAGCTTTTGCACTTGACAAAAGCTATTCTTCCTGGGGTCCGGCACTTACAACAATACAACAATATTCAATACATTACATCATTATCAACATCAATTACATCATCAATTACATCATTATCAACATCATTAACAATCTCATCCTCAGTTAACTCATTCCGTGCCGGACCCGAGTATAGTCTCGCCGAACGTTCGGTGCCGGACCCCAGTATAGTCGGGTTTTGGTTGTTATTTCTTTTATTCGCTATTTCCATTGATTATCCATCCAGGTAGCCTGATGTTATCATTGGGAATGAGTCTGAGATTGCAAACGTCCAATACTGCCACCTTGCGGCCGGTATTGCACATCCTTTGAAACTCTCTGGCTTAGGCTGTGCGTCGATATAAAAAGTCCGGGCCGGGTTTTCCTTGTCGGGCAGGACAAGCGTTTATAACTGATGGATTGAGGAGAATCAAGCACTGCCGGTTCATGTTCTTTGGTGGATTATGTTGGCAACACGATCGACATCAATACTTGGAATGGCGATCAGATAATTGGAATATTCTTTTTGGAGTACATCCTAGTCAAGGTAAGGGCTATATGGTATCAATCTTGCGCTGATCCAAGAATCCATTCACTGCGATCCGACCGTATGTGTGTAATGTGTGTGTGTGTAGGGTATTCCGTTGGTGGCGATCAAAGCATAGAAATACGACCCCCCCCCCCCCCCCCCCACCCTTTCATGCATTCATGATGAAACATAAAACTGTAAAACTATACTCATATTCACCACGGTATAAAACGGGAATGTATGGATGCATTTTTTTTCTTTTTCACAAATTGAACGATAGAAACTCTGTCAAATGGGCAATAGTATTGTATCCATAGATATGATATATAATATAGTTTGAGCCCTGCAAACACTGCCATGTATCCCCATTCTTTAAACCGGTGGCCTTTCAACAGTAACAGTAAACAGCGCCCTCTGGTGCTGAAAGTGTTAAGGATGATATTGTACAAGATACTTTAGTATATAAAGTATTAAAATAAAATAAATAGTGCTTCCTGAGCAGCACTCACTGCCATCAACATAAATACAATTAACATTGGTTTTCACCGCTATACCATAAGGGTTCAGTGCATGCTCGTTAGTAGATGCTATTTGAATTTTTTCTTGAAAGTGGTTTTGGATTCTATTTCAGCGAAGTAACTTGGCAATGAGTTCAATTCCATGATAGCTCTGTAAGTCACAGAAGATTTTAGTAGATTTGTTCTGGGTTTAGGTGCCAGTAGGTGGCCTAACGTAGCTTGTCTGGTCACATGGTCATTGTAACTGAGGGGTACAATTCCCTGACTGTATTAAAGAGTATGATATATTAAACCACTACTAGTTATGTACTTTAATTACTGGCCATACAGTACATGAATATATATGGTGAACACCCACACAAGAATACGGCATTGACACATATTTGGAGGGTATTTATTATTATCAAGCAACGTTAGGTTACAGATTGAGAATTAGGCTCGCGCTTGTATGGCGAAGAACATGCGTAAAGTCAGTCAAGAGCGTAAGTCAATGAGAATAGTATGAATACTAGGATGGGTCTAAACTGACGCCACCTGTGGTATAGCAATTACATAGGGCACACTAGTACCAGCTGGAGACACTGGGGGGTTCCCTCCGGGTGTAAGGCCGGCAGGGGTAGAGGAATGTTCGGGTACAAAGTCTGGGTCAACGAGGAATAACGAGGCTCCAGATACAGGAGCCAGTGCATGTACTCCCTTGATCATCAGACAAAGCAACAGCTATAATCCAGTATGCTCGACAGCATGGAAGACAGCTAGCCAGCCTCTTCCTAGAGGCGGGCTCGAGTGATGATCCTCACGGGGGGTAGATCCCAAACGACAGTGGGATCGACGGTTCTCTGCTCCAGCAGTCACGGTCCCAAAGCAATATAATCCAACCAGAAATGGTTCTGCAGTCGCCGGTGTAGGTTCTCCGGTGTACATATCCAACGGTTCTCGTCTAGGACTCCTCGGGTGGGGGCACGAGTTTAGGCCGCCCAGCCTGGATAAGTGCACTAGCTATATACACGACGAACCGGTGGTAATGCTGGTCACTGAAGAATTGTAGCCGCACGATACACTATAAATGATAGACTATTACTTCACATTAGAATAAGTCGAACTCAACGTTACTGCGTTAAACTCTGACACTTTAGCAATCTATTCGCACTAGTGGTCTGCAAGGGCCTTGAAATAAAGCCCGAGCCCTGCCCGAGCCCTTGAACTTCAGGCCCTGCCTGAAAATAAGCCCGACTGTAAATAATATTTTAAGCCCTAGCCCGCGTGAAAACCCGAAAAAAATTATTATTATTCTTATTATTATTATTAAAATATAATTTTTTTTGTATTTGTTTTAAATATTCGAAACACTGTTTTATATGAACGTAATAAATAAACAAAACTAAGAAGCATTTACATAGCCTGTTTCGCAATGCCGTCTCTCCCAGTGCTCGCTTATATAGACTGACTCACACTGTCACACATCAGCCTCTAAAACGTATTGAAGGCTATAGAATCTTTTTTGACACACACACACGACACACAATAGCCTACTCAGTCAAACAAACAAACAGCAAACAGAAATCAGATTTCGAGCAGAGCAACGTAATGAAAATCACAACAAAACAAGTAGCAGTCGCGACCCAGCAAATAGTAAACATCACTCACCAGACGTCAGCAACACGTTGAACACCGTTAACAAAACCGGCTACATACATCCCAAGAACAAATTAAAACGTTCGCCAACTGGCTATATTCCAACACAACCAATCGAGTTGAACTTGTCCCCTGAGTTCTCTCTGCGCGCTGCAGTAATTACATCCAAATGTTTCTCTGGCGCAAAAGAGAAAGCGAATCTTAAAACGAAGGTTATCATATAACCCTAGTTATATGAAAAAAAGAAAAAAAACGCAAAAAAAAAACGTCGGTGCCCGGGCAAGGTTGCAGTGCACTAATTCGCACGCGGTTCTCAAGGCTCTATTTAGAGGCAAAGTGGCTCACTTCACTGCACGTTGTCTCGTGGTGAAGGCATCAAGGTTTGAACTGAACAAGTGCTGCTGTGTACACCTGCGCCGTATTTATACGTAAGGTGAATTATCTAGTGCCAACCTCAGTTCTGTCTCGTATTACTGCGCAGACTCTGGACATGTTGAGACATGCCCGGAGTTGCCTTTGAACTTGCCGTTGGGGGCTTGGCCGTTGGCGCCTAGGGGTCGCTGTCCAATAGGAGAGCGAATATTACTCTGGTTTGTACCCAGGTAAAGGGATATTCCGTGTATATATACAAATAATATACAAGGGATATCAAACGATATACAAATATTATACAAGGGATCTCAAGCAATAAATATATATATTCGGTTTAATCTGACCCTTTGTAACAGTCATGTTCTTCTCTTATGTAAACTATATGATCATAAAAATTGAGAAAAGAGAAGTCGCCTATTCTCAGTCCTTGCCCCACAATGGTGGAATGAACTACCCACCCCAGTTAGGACAGCCGAAACCCGTCCAATCTTTCGCCGTCGACTAAAGACGCACTTCTTCAACCATTATCTGAAATAATAATAAAAATAATAATTTAAAAAAAAAGATCTAACCCTAACTAACCTTACTGTCATGCACATGTCCTAATAAACTAACCTACACACTGTAACACGCAACACTTTGATGAACATTGTTACTCAGCTGATAGAGTTGTACCCTTGCTGATGACTTGTCGTACAGAACTTGTAAGTCGCTTTGGATAAAAGCGTCAGCTAAATGACTAAATGTAAATGTAAATATGTATGTATGTGTGTTTTAATGAGCGAGTCAACTGGAAACATTGTCCCTTTCTGCAGAAAATTGGCCAGTTGTCCATTGTGAGACGGCTTGGTGTCCCGGAGTGTTTCCTGTTGGTGACTCAGAGGATCACCAAGTACCCCGTCCTGCTGGAGCGCATCATACAGAACACTGAAGGTGACCAGCCACACATTCCTCCAGTTCCGCTGTGTGTACGTGTGTGTGGTGTGTGTCATTGGCTAGTCTCACTGGCTATGTTCACACTGCAAGCCTTGTGTGGCCAAGATCAGATTCCAGTCCAGCTCCTGAACTGACCCACATGTGTGCAAATGAACAATAAAGAAGATCGACAAATTATTGACAAATGTCAATCTAGACTAGAGTGACGTAAAAGTCACATGAAAGTCGCATGACTTCAGACTGAGGTGATTTGACCTGTATGTGTTTTTTAGAGCCGCCTATCAAAGTGGCCCAAATCAGAATTGAAAAGGTCCGATTTCATATGATTTGTGCTGTTCACACTGTCTGAGTCACATGAGCAAAGAAATGCGATTCAGATCCACTTTTGCCTGCAGTGTGAATGTAGCCACTGTGTTTGACTCCATCACCCTGAATCCTTTTAGTTTTGTCCCGATTTGAAGAACATACAGAGCAAAGTGAAAGACTCTATATAAACAGAATGTCAAGAGGGCAGGCAGCCGGCTGGAGTCTGTTTCCTCCTTCTCATAATAGAGGCATGGAATGTTCGTGTCGTTGTCTGTCTTCCAGGACGGCTGCCTGTAACCATTGGTAACCACTCTCAAAGGAAGTGCTTCGTTTCTATGCAGTGGTAGAGCAGGGATTCATAATAAAACACAAGATACTTGTGCCCTAATGATGAGGATAAGCTCTCTGTGAAGAAACACACTCCCATTGTCAACATGTCAAAAGAAAGTCTAACATGCCTATACAGTACGTGAAATATGATATTACTGTTCCAGTTCCACTGTGATCCAGTAATAACACACCAAATTATTATGTTTTTGTTGATATATTTATCATATATCATCATTATTTTCAAATAAAACTTGGTTTCTCTGTTCTTCCTCATCCTAGTAGTTATTATTACATGGCGTTTTAACATTCGCCGAAATGCTTGATTGTGATTGGTCAATAGCACTCGTCAGAGGTC